>NW_018404626.1:365604-373425 GCF_002113885.1 Mizuhopecten yessoensis
ATAACTTTTTTGTACCTTTTTAGTAACTAAATAAAGTTATAACTTTATTGTACCTTTTTACTATATCTAGAACTGTTTCTGTACCTTTTCAGTATCTCAGAAAAGCATAACTTTTTTGTACCTTTTTAGTAACTAAATAAAGTTATAACTTTATGATACCTTTTTCCATGTGCTTTAGTGGCTAAATGTAACTTTTGTGTACCTTTTATTTGCCAATAAAGTGATGATTGAACTGAACAATGTGTTTGAGTGTAACTTTTTAATACCTTTTTGTAACTTTTTAGTACTAGATTGAAACTCTCTTCTCACAAGGTTCCAATCTAGCATCAAAAGTTATAACTTTTTTGTACCTAAAAAGAAGTAACTTTTTTGTAACTTTTTTCGGTATGGGTGGAGTATTGGAAGCTTGTGTGGTGAAACCATTAACGGAGATGCACGGAAGCCTATTGAGTGTGACAGTAAATCAGCAACTAGTCAGGACTACTAATTTGATAGATGACAATTTATATATAAAATTATGACAGCTGTAAATTTTACACTTCATTGACTTGTACCTTAGCATGGAAATAAATATGAGAAATTAATTTACTTTCCATGTAATAAAAACTTCAAATTATACTTAAAATCAATTTTTAATTTCTTTGAAGAAATTGATTTATGTATATATTCTAATCATGATGTGAATTTTGTCGTAAAGGACTATGTATGGTTTGGGCCTGTTTTGGCCCCCAAATGCATCAAAATTCAAAACCTTTAAATGAACTTTGAAATGACTGTTTCTTTAATTTCGAATACTTCCTAAATACTGTTATGAAAATATTTATTTATATTTCTAATTATTGTTGCCATGGTAACAAGTTCAAATTTGCATAAATTGGAGAAAAAAAATGAATATTCAGTGAATATTGGGATATTTTGCATAGTTTTTCTCCTAGAAACTATAGAGCGCATGCTTGAACAAATGGTTAATATCAAACAATAATGTGTAGGCACCTGTAATACATCTTTAGGAGAAATATAAAGTTTGTTCAAGAGTGCGCTCTATGGTAGCTAAGAGAAAAACTAGGTGAAAACCTGTCAAAATTGACTCAATAATTTATGCAAATATGACCTGGTTACCATGGCAGCCAAAATTGAAAACACAAATAAATATTTACAAAATAGTACTGGTGAAGTTTTCAAAATTAAAAAAACATTTGTTTGACCGTTCTATTGCAGATTTTCAATTTTGATGGATTTGGGGGCCAAAAAAGGCCCAAACCATACATAGTCCTTTGTTTGGAAATTTTTGATCAAATTATAAACTGTTTCTGTATTCATATGATCTAAATATTTTAAGCCTTTTAAAGTTATATTATGAATAAAGTATAGCTGAAATATATTACTTAGCCACAAAAAAAATGCTTTACTGAAATAGTTATGTAAATATTGAACTACTAGTTAATGTGGGTTTTTTTTAATTTATTTTTTTGGTTTTAAATATTTTGTGTCCACATAATATCATCATTAAATGTCTACTCCTGATTTTTTTATTTTTTTTTTTGAATGCAGAAAAAAATTACATTGGAGAGGATGGCCTATAAACTCCAGTTGATATCTGGGCACCACTCAGTGTATGAGTTCCTTTACCTATTGACTACAAGGGTAGTATTTGGTTGTACTTTGGCTTACCAATGTGATCGCCCTTGGTAACCCAGTATAAAATTGTTTTTTAGCAAAGGTCGTTCAAGGTCATTCCAGATCGTGATAAAAGGAATTATCGGTTGCGAGTCTCCTGGGATATGACTGTTTATGCTGATTCAAATGGGGTGTCTTTTTGCGTCTACTCTTGTATTACATGAACAAATTTTCCAAATTAGATCAACAGATTTTGATATTCTTGGAATTAGCTGGAATTGGTCTGAGTTAGATGATGAGATTTGTGGTAGATCTGATACAGTTTATCACTCGTATTGGCTTTAGCAATCCATAAAGCGTTGGGCTGCAGTGACGGAAGTGTGTAATGAAGGGAGCTGCACGACACCACATCAATTTGCCTGCCGTTCCCTGGCCCAGGAATGATCTGTCTCTCCAACATCTAGCCTCTTGAAATTGACTTTTCGGCTTTGTAAGCTGTCTCTATCAGCATACAGGGCTGCTGTACTAGGAATCTTGTTATAAATATGCACAAATGGGCCGGGTTTTCATTGCTGGGTTATCACCAGACATGGATAAATAAGAGATGTGGGGGGAAACCTTCATCGATTCCCAGTCGCCTCTTGACAAGATAAAGAAGTTTTGTTGAGAATATGCTGGCTATCGTGGAGTCTGGTGCCTGTTTAGCTACTGCTAAATCGCATTGATCTCGCCAGTAGACAAGGGGAGATAATTCCAGTTCAGACACGTCTGTCCAATTGGTAATTCATTTGAATTCTTGGGTATTTTTGGGACTTAATTCATAGTGCTCTTTTATAAGACTTAATTATAAAATATAATTCTGTTATTTTAGATACGATTGTTTCCACTGTCTAGATTTAGATATTCAATTATGTGTCTTCATGGAAGAGTTAATAATTTTCAAAGGTTTGAATTGAAATTATTAGGTGGTCATTTAGTTGTCCCGACTATAATCTGGGAAAAAGGGGTCACTTTTTAAGGTGGAGTATTGAATGATGTGGTCATCTTGTTGTATAGGGCCATAATTTATGGACAAGCATCACTGGATGTGGTCACTCGTTGTCCAGGCTATAATCTGGGAAAAAGGTGTCACATTTTAAGGTGGAGTATTGGGCGATATGGTCACTGGATGTGGTCACTCGTTGTCCGGCTATAATCTGGGAAAAAGGTGTCACATTTTAAGGTGGAGTATTGGGCGATATGGTCACTGGATGTGGTCACTCGTTGTCCAGGCTATAATCTGGGAAAAAGGTGTCACATTTTAAGGTGGAGTATTGGGCGATATGGTCACTGGATGTGGTCACTCGTTGTCCGGCTATAATCTGGGAAAAAGGTGTCACATTTTAAGGTGGAGTATTGGGCGATATGGTCACTGGATGTGGTCACTCGTTGTCCAGGCTATAATCTGGGAAAAAGGTGTCACATTTTAAGGTGGAGTATTGGGCGATATGGTCACTGGATGTGGTCACTCATTGTCCAGGCTATAATCTGGGAAAAAGGTGTCACATTTTAAGGTGGAGTATTGGGCGATATGGTCACTGGATGTGGTCACTCATTGTCCAGGCTATAACCTTCAGGCCGCTGTACATGTGTTATGGTTGGGGAATAACAGATGGGTTCCATACAGATGACAAGATAAAGCCAGGGATATACTACCCAATATGGACAGGATTTGTGGTGGTATAAAGTGGCTGTGTAACATGTGTTTGTCAGACACATGCCTAATCCTCTTTGTACTTGGCTCATTCCAATCTTTCTCAAGGATTATTAAAAAGGAAGTATTTTGTATTTGTCGATAGTCCTTGACTGGGAACAGGAGAGATGTTGGATGATTGATAACAGAACATGATGAATATCATTTACATAAGCTGTACATTGTTAAGGGGATCAAGGACCGCTGTTTATAAAATATAATCAAACACACTGGACATCAAAGCAGCTCGGCTTAACACTGATTTAGAAAACATAATACTGGTCATATTTTGCAATAGTGTACATACAGTTTTTGTTATTAATAAATGGTTAAAGATTTAACATGTGTTATAGCCTGTATTTATAACACTTTCTGAAAAAAGAATTTGGTAGCAAATATTCAGCCATTTGTCTGTCTGTGTCTCCAATACCTGCTAAAAAATGGTTTCAGGATGATTATTTGAAAACATCAATTGTAGTATGTATATGTTACCTAAATTCATTTGAATGATGCTCCAATGGGATGGGGGAAAAGCCTATTGATTTTTGGGATCACTTGGTTAAAGGTCAAGGTCACAGTGGCTATAAATTTACTGAATTTTAGGGCAAACAATTAATGTTACGTAAACCAGTTCTTAGTGAATGATGCCTGTAGGGGATTGGAATAAAACTAAGCTAGGTAAAAGGTCAAGGTCTCGGTTGCTAATAATTACAGTCAAACCTCGTTATCTCGAACTCTTTTAACTCGAAGACCCCGTTTATCTGGAAGTATTTCTCTGGTCCCGGCCAAGTCTCTTCCTTATCATGGTAAATAAAACTGTTAAAAAATTCGAAAAACTTGGATACCTCGAAGTAAGATATTAGTTTCAATAGCGTAAATCCACCATCAAATCATCATCTACTTCATAGTAGGATTTCATTTTGTCATTTATAATTATTGACACGAATAAAATGCAACAGTACGACATCTCACCATTATGTGTTATGAACATCTTTCGCGAGTAGACTAAATCGGTAAAAAGAATTACGATAAAGCGTGAGACTGTAATGTGTGCGGAGTGCCAAAAACATGTTGTTTATAATAAATAAAATAAAAAATCATTAATGTTGATCAACAGTATTCTGTACTTACTGCGAGTCCGTTTAATGAATTGTACACCAAAACAGACGACGGTGCAAACCGAAAAATCGGTCACAAAGCGTGGTCATGCATAAAAGAGTTCCATAGTTAAAATCACAACCTAAGACAGCTTCACGGGTTCATGTTTTTACAGGAGCCAGTATGGCTTTGATAGTCGATCGAGAGATTTAAGAACAATACGATAATTGCTATTAATTACATCAAGTTTAAGAGGTGTCAGCTGTCACATTTAGCTTTAATGATGTGTTACATGTACGATATAATATGTTTGGGTGTGATTTCATTTACAGAATCAACTAGGCGTACACTCCATTTCAGTGATTAGACAGTGGCATAGTTCGATTTTTAAATGTAACACTTCAAAAGTAAAAATTGACGGACTTGCAAATACAAATGCAAATACAAATGCAGACCTGGGAAGACTTTGCCAAGTTCTAGACTTGCCAAAAACAACATTTAAGCACTAGGCCCGTCCATATTTTATAACGAATTTGCAATATGGCGCAACCGTTTTGATCGCGTTTAACGAAAGTAAGTTTTTCGGACCTGTATTTGTTACATTGGTTACCTTTATCATTCACCGATTGATTATAAGTATTGGTAACTAATAAAAACAACAATTGTTAGTGCTATGTCCAACAGCATTTCATACCAAATCTATGAACCGGCATTATTCGAATACTCGGGCATTACTCGAATACTCGGGCATTACTCGAATACTCGGATAACTCGAAGCTTTCCCACGACCCCGGCGACTTTGAGATAACTAAGTTCGACTGAATGTTGATTTAAGGAAAGTGTGAAGGGTTCTGGATGCTATCATCGTTAGAACAATACATCAGATGTAAACTAAACCTTTATGGTCGATACCCCTTAGAAAGAAGATGATCCCTATGGTGTCTGGGACTACATAAACAAATGTCAACGTCACAAAGCTATAGATTTAAATGTGTTGAAAATGTTAATTTCTTTATGGTATTGTCTGAATAATTAATCAAATCTTAGGTGGATGTGGCCTCTTTGTTGAAGGTCAAGGCTGTAGATATTAAGACAAATTTTTGTAATGTGTATTCATTTATGGAATCTGAAAATATGTTTATTTTCCAGCACTATAATTGGGCATATGCCCTCAAATCGTAGCTCATTCAGGGAACACATATCCTATCAACTTTTTGTGTTGCTAGGTAAAATAAGTTTAATGTTATTGTGTATCTGTACACACTAGGTTAGCTAGTTTTTGTGGAATTTTACCTCTTTACACAAAGGTAAACTTTTCAATTTACCAGCTAAGGCCATGTAAGTTGCGCAAAATGATCACTTTTCATTCAAATGTTTGGTAGTCATAAACAGTTTGGTGGTAATTGAGTCTACTCTGCCTTGTATCTGCCTATCTAACTTGGGGTTTTGTTTCTATTTTACCTTTAAGCTTCTGTCTGTATAAAGAGCAGTGTCTACTGTTTGATACATTTTCACATGCCCTGTAAGGTAATTTAGTGATAAACCATTGCAAATTAGAAAGTTAATAATTCTGTTTTTGTTGAACATTTTCACATAACAGTGATTTAAAGAGACATGTTTTGGCTGTTTAATGCATGTCTGTACAGTACATTGTGTGTTTATAGCCCTGTTATGGCCAACATTTAATACCCTGTCAAGTAGATATCATAACTGGTATGTACAAGCTTCAAACTCCCATATGAAAGTCTCCAGGTTGGTGTTTTGACACTTTAATGGTGTCTTGGTAATAAAAAGGGAATTTTATATACAATGTAAGTTTACCTTTGACTTGTTCCTACTTTACCTGTGAATAACTGGCTGCGCGGTTTTCCCACATACCTGAAAGGGGAGCTGTATCCATTGTCGCTCTCCGTTTTATTGCTTTATTCATACACTTTTTTCTGTAGTGATTTGGGCTACAAATCACAAATTGATAGTATAATTACTTTTATATGGTGTGTGGTATGGATTGCCGTGTGTAATAACATCCTTTTCCTTTCCTTATATAAATGTTTACACCCCCCGCAACGACGTTACAATGAAGTTTCGTGTGTTTGTGTGGTACAATAGAACCGGTGATCTGTCTGAAGACATGTATCGGCAGTAATCCTCTTATGGTATACGTACTGCACCATTGTTAAAGAAACTGTGCGCACGTTTACTTTTACATAAAACCTGTGCCTGCACACCTGGCAATGTTGTGGTCGTATTATTAAGAGAGTTATTGACCTTTATTTTCAAAGTCGTGTCTAGTCGATTACCCCTTCAATATAACGTGGATTTCATATAGACTTTGCAAACCATTTACTTTTCATAAGAACCTGTCTATGTCAGACCATTAAGTTGTTTCGATTGTTTCCAGAGAGTTATGGTCCTTCAGTTTAGTAAAACTACATAACTTGACACATGCTTGTCGTCCTTCCGCACATTAATTCAGTGTCATTTATTTTCGTGCATTCCCAGTTATCATCAAAGAATTACTTCATTTAAACACCCTAAATATCTTCTTTGATTCTCAAAATCTCATGGGCTATTCTCACAACATTATCAGCACCCCTGGAATAGGTGTCATGCCAAAATTGAAGGCACTGTATACATACATGTATGTGCCACCATGCAGATGAAACAAGCCAAACTAGTTTGATCCTTTGATCTACATCAAAAGAGTTAGCCTTGCATCATAATGGTAAAATTTACCAGCTTTGAAGTTGGCCAAGAAGAGAGAATAAAGCATACCAGGCAGCAAATATTATGGTAATGGGTTCAGGAAATACATGTAGGTTATTTGTTTGCCTCTGAAAAGAGCATTCAAGTTTGAATTTTAAACTTTCTACATCATCACAATACTTAATTACCGTTAAGCACTTGCCTACACAAATAATTATTGTACAGCTATATACATATCATTGTTGACCCAAAAGTACCACATATCAACTTTCACTTATTAGCTCACCTGGTCCGAAGGACCAAGGTGAGCTTATGCCATACGGTGGCGTCCGTCGTCCGTACGTCCGTACGTCAACAATTTCTTTAAACGACTTCTTCTTCTTAACCACTGGTTGGAATTAAACTAAATTTGACTGGAAGCATCCCTATGTGGTGGGGATTCAAAATTGTACAAATGGTGGGGCTGACCCCCCAGGGGGCTGAGGGGCGGGGCCAAAATGGGTCAATTTGCCCATATTGCTTTAAGCGACTTCTTCTCTGAAACTAAGAAGTGGATATCAACCATATTTGACTGGAAGCATCCCTAGGTGGTGGTGATTAAAAATTGTACAAATGGTGGGGCTGACTCCCCAGGGGGCTTAGGGGCGGGGCCAAAAGGGGGCAATTTG
>NW_018404626.1:374331-377045 GCF_002113885.1 Mizuhopecten yessoensis
ATTAGAATTGATCCCAGGGTCTGCCCCACCCTTGCAGACTTGGCCCCTGGGTCATAACTTTGAAACGGTTGAGATCCCCACCCCAAAACTATATATACAAATGCTTGGCAAAAAGAGACAAATGCAGTCACGATATTAGAATCGATCCTGGGGTCTGGCCACAACTCTAGGGACCTAGTTTCTGAGTCAAAGCTTGGAAACAGTTGAGATCCCCACCCCATAACCATACATAACATTGCTGGGCATGAACAATCTAATATAGCTATGCTACAAGGATTGGCCTTGGGGTCTGGCATAATCCCTTGATCTCTTTTGGAGAATAGTTTGCCATGATTGCTTAGGTATCCAGGTGAGCGATGCAGGCCCTCTGGGCCTCTTGTTTGTTATATGCTTTCTGTGCCTTTAAAAGGAAATGACCTGTCTACCACTACTACATATCACCTGTCTACCACTACTAGATATCACCTGTCTACCACAAATATATATCACCTGTCTACCACTACTAGATATCATCTGTTTACCACAAATATATATCACCTGTCTACCACTACTAGATATCACCTGTCTACCACTACTAGATATCATCTGTTTACCACAAATATATATCACCTGTCTACCACAAATATATATCACCTGTCTACCACTACTAAATATCACCTGTCTACCTCAAATATATATCACCTGTCTACCACTACTAGATATCATCTGTCTACCACTACTAGATATCACCTGTCTACCACAAATATATATCACCTGTCTGTACCACTTTAAGATATGGCCTGTCTACCACTACTATATATCACATGTCTACCACACATAGATATTACCCATTTACTACTACTAGATATCACCTGTCGACCACACATATATATCCACTATCTACCACTACTGAATATCACCTGTCTACCACTTCTAGAAATCACTTGTCTACCTCTTCTAGATATCACCTGTCTACCACAAATATATATTACCCATCTACTGCTACTGAATATCACCTATCTACCACTACTAGAAATCACTTGTCTACCACAAATAGATATCACCTGTCTACCACTACTGAATATCACCCATCTACCACTTCTATATATCACATGTCTACCACAAAAAGATATTACCAATCTACTACTACTGAATAGCACCTGTCTACCACTACTAGATATCACCTGTCTACCACTTGAAGATATAACCTGTCTACAACTACTAGATATCACCTGTCTACCACTACTAAATATCACCTGTCTACCGCTTCTAGAAATTACCTATCTACTTCTAGATATGACCTGTCTACCATTACTAGATATCACCTGTCTACCACTACTAGATATCACCTGTCTACCACTACTAGATATCACCTGTTCACCACTTCTAGATATCATCTGTCTACCACTACTAAATATCACCTGTCTACCGCTTCTAGATATTACCAATCTACCACTTCAAGATATCATCTGTCTACCACTACTAGATATCACCTGTTAACCACCACTAGATATCACCTGTCTACCACTACTAGATATGACCTGTCTACCACAACTAGATATCACCTGTCTTCCACTACTAGATATCACCTGTTAATCACACATATTCACACACATTAATCACACCTGTCTACCACTACTAGATATCACCTACCAACCACAAATAGATATCACCCGTCTACCACTACTAGATATCACCTGTTAACCACTACTAGATATCACCTCCCCACCTGTATACCAATACAAGACAATGGCATGTCAGCCACAACTAGAAAGTTGTTTAACATCTTAAGGTATTTCATGTTAAGTCTACTGTTGTGACTTTTCTTTATTGGAAACAAACAGGTAAATATGTAAATGTCACACCTGTATTAACAGGTTTCCACTGTAGTCATTGAAGGGTGTAAATATAAGGTGATAGTTTTTATTTACTTACGCTGGGTTAAGCACCGTCAGCCATTAGGCCTATCGCATGATTCACTCCATTGTTACCCACACACGCAATATATTGATGATACTGTTAACAATATTATTAATGGCTAATAACTACCTTTTATGAAGTTAAATTTAGCGCTCCACTCTTTTAAAAGCCTAACTAAGATATCCTGTACCGCCCAGGTTTATGAAGCAAAGTCACCAAGCTTGATAAGTTATATACCTTGTACTGTCAACATATCATATCGGTCATGTAGTGATGTTAAATAATATCTCTGCTTGAAAAGAGAAAGGATAATTGATAATCATGTTTTCACTTCATATGTCCGCCCGTTCATTAGTGAGAATTATTGATGGATTTTCATACAGGTTGACAAAACTAAATGTGCTGTAATATAAAAGTGTACAGGTGTTTCACACAGTTACAGCCAACAGCCCTATGACACTTACAGCTATAGCAGCCCTACAGCTATAGTCATACCTCAGAGTGTTTATCATACAACAATCATTACAGCGACCAGCCATATAGCTATAGTCATACCTCTTCTAGAGTGTTTATCATACAACAATCATTACAGCGACCAGCAATATAGCTATAGTGAAACCTCAAAGTGTTTATTGTAGAACACTTATTAGAGCTACCAGCCATATAGCTATAGTCAAACCTCAAAGAGTTTATTGAACAACACTTATTAGAGCTACCAGCCATATAGCTATAGTCAAACCTCAAAGAGTTTATTGTACGACACTTATTAGAGCTACCAGCCATATAGCTATAGTCAAACCTCAAAGAGTTTATTG
>NW_018404626.1:377153-395600 GCF_002113885.1 Mizuhopecten yessoensis
ATTAGAGCTACCAGCCCTACAGCTATAGTCAAACCTCAGAGTGTTTATCATACAACAATCATTACAGCGACCAGCCATATAGCTATAGTCAAACCTCAAAGTGTTTATTGTACGACACTTATTAGAGCGACCAGCCATATAGCTATAGTCAAACCTCTAAGTGTTTATTGTACGACACTTATTAAAGCTACCAGCCATATAGCTATAGCCAAATCTCAAAGTGTTTCTTGTACAACAATCATTACAGTGACCAGCAATATAGCTATAGTCAAACCTCAGAGTGTTTATCATACAACAATCATTACAGCGACCATCCATATAGCTATAGTCATACCTCAAAGAGTTTATTGTACGACACTTATTAGAGCTACCAGCAATATAGCTATTGCAAACCTCAGAGTGTTTATTGTACGACACTCAATAAAGCTACCAGCCATATAGCTATAGTCAAACCTCAAAGTGTTTATTGTACAACACTTATTAAAGCTACCAGCCATATAGCTATAGTAAAACCACAGAGTGTTTATTGTACGACACTTATTAGAGCTACCAGCCATATAGCTATAGTCAAACCTCAGAGTGTTTATCATACAACAATCATTACAGCGACCAGCCATATAGCTATAGTCAAACCTCTAAGTGTTTATTGTACAACACTCATTAAAGCTCCCAGCAATATAGCTATAGTCAAACCTCGGAGTGTTTATTGTAGTACACTTATTAGAGCTACCAGCCATATAGCTATAGTCAAACCTCAAAGTGTTTATTGTCCAACTCTTATTAAAGCTACCAGCCATATAGCTATAGTAAAACCACAGAGTGTTTATTGTACGACACTTATTAGAGCTACCAGCCATATTGCTATAGTCAAACCTCTAAGTGTTTATTGTACAACACTCATTAAAGCTACCAGCAATATAGCTATAGTCAAACCTCGGAGTGTTTATTGTAGGACACTTATTAGAGCTACCAGCCATATAGCTATAGCCAAATCTCAAAGTGTTTATTGTACAACACTCATTAGAGCTACCAGCCCTACAGCTATAGTCAAACCTCAGAGTGTTTATCATACAACAATCATTACAGCGACCAGCCATATAGCTATAGTCAAACCTCAAAATGTTTATTGTACGACACTTATTAGAGCTACCAGCCCTACAGCTATAGTCAAACCTCAGAGTGTTTATTGTACAACACTCATTAAAGCTACCAGCAATATAGCTATTGTCAAACCTCAGAGTGTTTATTATACAACAATCATTACAGCGACCAGCCATATAGCTATAGTCAAACCTCAGAGTGTTTATCATACAACAATCATTACAGCGACCAGCCATATAGCTATAGTCAAACCACAGAGTGTTTATTGTACGACACTTATTAGAGCTACCAGCCTTATAGCTATAGTCAAACTTCAAAGTGTTTATTGTACGACACTTATTAAAGCTACCAGCAATATAGCTATAGTCAAACCTCAGAGTGTTTATTGTACGCCCCTTATTAGAGCTACCAGCCATATTGCTATAGTCAAACCTCAGAGTGTTTATTGTACGACCCTCAATAAAGCTACCAGCCATATAGCTATAGTTAAACTTCAAAGGGTTTATTGAACGACACTCATTAAAGCTACCAGCCATATTGCTATAGTCAAACCTCAGAGTGTTTATTGTACAACACTCATTAAAGCTACCAGCAATATAGCTATTGTCAAACCTCAGAGTGTTTATTATACAACAATCATTACAGCGCCCAGCCATATAGCTATAGTCAAACCACAGAGTGTTTATTGTACGACACTTATTAGAGCTACCAGCAATATAGCTATTGCAAACCTCAGAGTGTTTCTTGTACGACACTTATTAGAGCTACCAGCCATATTGCTATAGTCAAACCTCTAAGTGTTTATTGTACAACACTCATTAAAGCTTCCAGCAATATAGCTATAGTCAAACCTCAGAGTGTTTATTGTACAACACTCAATAAAGCTACCAGCCATATAGCTATAGTTAAACTTCAAAGTGTTTATTGAACGACCCTCATTAAAGCTACCAGCCATATTGCTGTAGTCAAACCTCAGAGTGTTTATTGTACGCCCCTTATTAGAGCTACCAGCCATATAGCTATAGTCAAATCTCAGAGTGTTTATTGTACGACACTTATTCGAGCTAACAGCCATATTGCTATAGTCAAACCTCTTCTAGAGTGTTTATCATACAACAATCATTACAGCGCCCAGCCATATAGCTATAGTCAAACCACAGAGTGTTTATTGTACGACACTTATTAGAGCTACCAGCCCTACAGCTATAGTCAAACCTCAGAGTGTTTATCATACAACAATCATTACAGCGACCAGCCAGATAGCTATAGTTAAACTTCAAAGTGTTTATTGTACGACACTCATTAAAGCTCCCAGCCATATTGCTGTAGTCAAACCTCAGATTGTTTATTGTACGACCCTTATTAGAGCTACCAGCAATATAGCTATTGCAAACCTCAGAGTGTTTCTTGTACGACACTTATTAGAGCTACCAGCCATATTGCTATAGTCAAACCTCTAAGTGTTTATTGTACAACACTCATTAAAGCTACCAGCAATATAGCTATTGTCAAACCTCAGAGTGTTTATCATACAACAATCATTACAGCGACCAGCCATATAGCTATAGTCAAACCTCGAAGTGTTAATTGTACGACACTTATTAGAGCGACCAGCCATATAGCTATAGTCAAACCTCAGAGTGTTTATCATACAACAATCATTACAGCGACCAGCCATATAGCTATAGTCAAACCTCAGAGTGTTTATTGTACGACACTTATTCGAGCTAACAGCCATATTGCTATAGTCAAACCTCTTCTAGAGGGTTTATCATAAAACAATCATTACAGCGACCAGCCATATAGCTATAGTCAAACCACAGAGTGTTAATTTTACGACACTTATTAGAGCGACCAGCCATATAGCTATAGTCAAACCTCAGAGTGTTTATTGTACGACACTCAATAAAGCTACCAGCCATATAGCTATAGTCAAACCACAGAGTGTTAATTGTACGACACTTATTAGAGCTACCAGCCATATAGCTATAGTCAAACCGCAAAGTGTTTATCATACGACACTACCAACCATTTTAAGTTATAGTCATATGTCAATTTTTTTATCATAAGACGTCTCATAACAGCTACCAGCCATATAGCTTTATAGACAGCCTGCACCACAACCTTACAGATAGAACCTCAGGCCCAAAAGGTTCATCATAAAGTAATTAGAGAGGAGGCTTTCCAGTGCAGTCCTCTGATTGCTAGTTTAGGATGTGCTATCTCCATAGATAATATGCTAATTTTGCATGTTATTTCCCATGCTGCCAGATGAAAGGTTTTGTGTGAGAGAGGCAGTGATCTGTTCTATAGACGATCTGTTCTATAGACGAATCTCAGTATTGTACAACACACTCTATCACTAATTTACATAATGAAGGTTATATGCGCTCAGGTCATTTTATTTAACATTATATTAAGAGAAGAGTACTGATTTGTGGGTAATTAGCCCTTGGTTGGTGATGGTGATATTGGCTTCCCCTTCTGTCTTATTTTGCTATCACGAGCATTTGCGCGATAATCAACAGATTAATTATGTGCTAGCATTTTTTCCCCGCACATGCCGATTTGCATGCTTGATGTCTCCGAAGTACCATTAGAGCGTTTGTTGTAACCAAAGTGTTGTTGAAGCCTCAGCTTGCCGCTGATTGTCGATGTAAATCATATCAGCCAATGTTGTATCAAGTGCTGAAGTTCCTTATAGGCCAGTCAAGTGGTTTGTCCTGGCATTGTGTTAATACATTAGCTAACACACACATAAAACACCATCAAATCCTCATATTTATTCAGGCCTAGGTATTTATTTATTGTTGAAAGACGTGCAATTCAAAAAAGGGGGCTAGGATTTCAAACTATTATACAAGCAGTGAACACAATATGTATTTATTATTCAGCAAATAAAGGGCCTCAGCAGATTGAATAAATGGCACTATTGACAGGGGGATCAATACTGGGAGTTTGTAGCTAGCTCAAGTCAATAACAGCCAGAGACACGGCACGCCAGGTCATAACAGCCAATACACTGATTAATTTATGTGTTAATTGGGGATTAATTACACTCAGTGTCTGCTGTTTAATGCCTGGTTAGTGGAGCGACTGAGGGGTTGAGGACTGTTGAGGGTCATGATCAGGGAATTATCGGAAGGGTTTCGGTTTGTTAAGGTTCAGTGAGTTAGCAGAGTGGAGGTGTCCGAGGTTCATGGAGTTAGCAGAGTGATTAAAGGGAGTGACGATTGTTAAGGTTCTAGGGGTAAGATGCATAGCTGAGGGGTATACATATGATAACTGAGGTTTAAGGGGTTAGAAGAGTTAGCGGATGGTTTGAGGACTGCTGAGGGGTATGGTAATTATAACTGGTTTAAGGGGTAAGCAGAGTTAGCGGATGGGTTGAGGAGTACTGAGGGTCAGCTTTAGATCAGAACCCCTATGTTGAGAGGTGTGATCCTTATCTTAATTAAATGTCACTTATCTGGTCACGCATATCAACATTATCTGTCGCACATATCAACATAAGACAATACAGCTGTAGAGATTAGATACTAGGCCTCTAAAGATTTACAACTGATATATAATTATACAAATAGATGGTAGAGTGTAGATGTCTTACTGTAGAGATAGAGCGTACAAAGGTAAACTGTAAATATCCTTTGGTATACCTGGTAATATGTTATACCTGGTATTGTTTTATAGTATTGTGTTACCTGGTAGTGTGTGATACCTCAGGTAGTGTGTTATACCAGATAGTGTGTGATACCTGGTAGTGTGTTATAGCTGGTAGTGTGTTATACCAGATAGTGTGCGGTACCTGGTAGTGTGTGATACCTGGTAGTGTGTTATAGCTGGTAGTGTGTTATACCAGATAGTGTGCGATACCTGGTAGTGTGTTATACCTGGTAGTGTGTGATACCTGATAGTGTGTGATACCTGGTAGTGTGTTATACCAGATAGTGTGCGGTACCTGGTAGTGTGTGATACCTGGTAGTGTGTTATAGCTGGTAGTGTGTTATACCAGATAGTGTGCGGTACCTGGTAGTGTGTGATACCTGGTAGTGTGTTATACCAGATAGTGTGCGATACCTGGTAGTGTGTTATACCTGGTAGATTGTGTTATACCTGATAGTATGTGATCCCGGGTAGTGTGTTATACCAGATAGTGTGTGATCCCTGGTAGTGTGTTATACCTAAAAGTGTGTGATACCTGGTAGTGTGTTATACCTGGTAGTGTGTTATACCTGATAGTGTGTGATACCTGGTAGTGTGTTATACCTGGTAGTGTGTGATACCTGGAAGTGTGTTATACCAGATAGTGTGTGATACCTTGTAGTGTGTTAAACCTGGTAGTGTGTTATACCTGAAAGTGTGTGATACCTCGTAGTGTGTTATACCTGGTAATGTGTGATACCTGGTAGTGTGTGATACCTGATAGTGTGTGATACCTGGTTGTGTGTTATACTTGGTAGTGTGTGATACCTGGTTGTGTGTTATACCTGCCTGGTAGTGTGTTATACCTGCCTGGTAGTGTGTTATACCGGCCTGGTAGTGTGTTATACCTGATAGTGTGTGATACCTGGTAGTGTGTTATACCTGGTATTGTGTTATACCAGATAGTGTGTGATACCTGGTAGTGTGTTATACCTAAAAGTGTGTGATACCTGGTAGTGTGTTATACCTGGTAGATTGTGTTATACCTGATAGTATGTGATACCGGGTAGTGTGTTATACCAGATAGTGTGTGATACCTCGTTGTGTGTTATACCTGGTAATGTGTGATACTTGATAGTGTGTGATACCTGGTAGTGTGTTATACCTGGTAGTGTGTGATACCTGGTAGTGTGTTATACCAGATAGTGTGTGATACCTGGTAGTGTGTTAAACCTGGTAGTGTGTTATACCTGAAAGTGTGTGATACCTCGCAGTGTGTTATACCTGGTAATGTGTGATACCTGGTAGTGTGTGATACCTGATAGTGTGTGATACCTGGTTGTGTGTTATACTTGGTAGTGTGTGATACCTGGTTGTGTGTTATACCTGCCTGGTAGTGTGTTACACCTGCCTGGTAGTGTGTTATACCTGCCTGGTAGTGTGTTATACCTGATAGTGTGTGATACCTGGTAGTGTGTGATACCTGGTTGTGTGTGATACCTGGTAGTGTGTTATACCGTGTAGTGTGTTATACCTGGGGGGTACAGCAGTTTGAAAATCCTATACAATATTATTTGAAAACGATTAAGAACATTTATTTCAGGTTGTGTGTAAGATGTTGTATGTGATACCTAGTAATACCTAGTATTTTTATACCTGATGAAAAGCTAAGTTGATGCTGACTTGTGTGCTGTAACAAAGGCTACTCACCTAGCGGTTGTACAATCAATACAGAGAATGTACTCATGTCTCGGGGGACTATTCACTGTAACATGTATGGTATACACACAGATTGTTACACCACTTTATTATCACCGCTCACCGACCCGGCTTGTCTTGTTATTCCTTAGAGTATTCTTCTCAAGTTTTCTAAATTCAACATTTGTTTAAACATATTTTTTCCCTCGAGACCGCAGAGGACGTTATTGGTGAGGTTCTGTGTTATTAGCAGACGTGGTATTGTCCTTAGTCTGTCTTGGTTCTGTGTTGATATTTTGTAGCTATGATTGGCTGCTCCTCAAGGACATCTGGTGAGGAGTAGGACAAACAACTGATTTGGCTATCACTTGATGTGTGTAACATTGACTGTGATTTTCATTTTGTAGACCAAACGTGAGACGCTGGTGGTGGGGATCAAGTGGTACTTCCGGCTGTCTGAAGTGCCCGATAGTGTCTACCAACTGTTGGTCCAAGACAGGCACACCGAAAGTGAGTTATTTATCTCTTATTCCCTCTCATACACTCATCCATTAATTAATCTCCTCGGCAAATGTTTATATTGAAAAAATAAATCATCAAACCTTTCTTGCATTTAGGACAATTTTGTGTATGATTTGATTTAGGAATTTGACCTCTGATGACACCAACCAGGGACTTTTACCTGGAGTGGTATCGTCGCATGGGGTCCACCTGCAGGGCTTAGGCTCTGCTGGAACCTTGCATTTTATTTGTCCTCAGTCAGTACTACCAGTACAGACTATAGGCCTGCACTCGGTCTGTCCATATTCTATCTTTCATATTCCGTCTTCCAATTTTCCAGGTTTTTGGTTCCTTATTTGATCCGTTCTTTCATCCTTAAAGTTTGGGTAGGCAATATCTCGTTTACTTTTTCACTTGAAGTTATCAAACTTGATAGGCATGTACATCTAAAATTGAAAGACTGCCTTTACCAAAAGACGGTCATTGTGACCTATATAACCAAAAGTTGGTCACTGTGACCTATCTTTTGAACTTAATGACTGATATCATTAAATCTGTTTGTTTCATGCAGTTATCAAATTTGGTGTATTGGCACCTTTTGAATTTTGGTAGCTGTCATCATTGGTCAATGTTAAAGGGTCAAAGGTCTGGCTTGATCACTTTGAAGTGAAAAAGCTTGTATCCAAGATACCTAACAATACCATAATCAGATTAAGTAGATATTTTCACTATAGTATAATAACTTCATGCTCAACACCAATTAGATTTTGGTGATCATTGGTCAAGGTTGAAGGGCCGAAGGTCACATTTGACCTCTTTGTTAGAGATGGGGTATGTCTATGTAATCTCCAGCTTTCTTTGTTTCATTACTGCTTTGTTTTAATGTTCTTCAATCTTTTCAGTCTGTTCTAGACTTAATACCTAGAACACAATTTGCAGTGGGTGCTTGTCAATGAAGTAGATGCTATTTTTCTGGTATTGAACTCTGTGTGAACATCTTAGCAGCATGGCATTGACTGGCAATATGTGTATGACTAGCAATGTATTGTATCTCTCCAAATGGAACTGAAATAGAGAAGTAATTAGGCTCAGTGGTGAAGTTGGTGCTCTAATCTTACATTAGGTAGCTCATCAAACCTGACAGTCACAGGATAACGGTCAAGTCTGGTTTATCACAGACGAAAGTCGGAGAGGAACAATAAAAGAGAAAGGTATAATAGGGGGTCACATGTCATAGGAGAATTAAAGGTCAAAGTAAATGGGTTGAGAGGTTATAGGTGAAAAAGGAGGTCAAAGTAATAGGTCAGAGGTTACAGGTTAATAGCAATTAGTTTGGTCAAGTATCAAATTTAGTCGACTGGAATAAAGGTCAATTAAAGGTGAGGCAAAAGATGAAGGAGAGATTGTGCACTGGTAATGTACTCTTTTACCTGTCCTGTACAGGTGTAAATGGACAGATAAAACTAGGTCTAAAGTATCAACTAAGAAGGGAAAATAACTGTTTTCTGTTAGATGTATTTTCATGTCATCAGCCATTTCAGATAGCCATTTTATAAGTCTTCTATGAAAAGACAATTTTGATTTAAATAAGACAATAAACTGACATTTATGTAATACATTTTATATATAACAGTCAAATGTAGAAAATTGGAGAGGAATACTTGAAGGTGGGAAGGTCAGAGAGGGAAGCTCAAAGGTACAGAGGTTATTGAGGAAAGTTCAAAGGTTACAAGGAAAGTCAAAGGTGGTTCATGACTGGGATGATAAAAAGGGTACATAATAAAGGTCCAAAGAAAAGTTCAAGGTTAAGGAAATGTTCATGAGCCCTATTGACGTTATGTCAACAGTGTGATTAAGGACCTTTACAAACTTTCTGATTGTGATACTCACTGATCTGTGACAGATCAGTTACACAGAAGAGCGGCCGCTTCCATCCAAACAGTCGATCAATATTCTGTGCCGTCTTTGATTCTAACTCCTCCGTTGTCGCAGGCACATCGAGGTGTAATTCAATTTTACCGTTGTTAGCGTCAAACCATTTGTTCACACACAAACACACACGGAGAAAGAAGTGGATTCCCCGGCTAAATGAATTGATATTTTACAGACAACATGACAATGGTGGTGTTTATTCCTTGCTGGAGGTGCCTAGACCTATACAAATATCTCTGCTTTTTGGAGTGGTAATTTATTATGTACGGAATAAAATAAAATGTCAAATTTCCCTTTCATGTGGACTTTTCACCTTGCCATTTTTTCGATGTATTTTTTTTTATCATTTATTTGTTGCTTAGTGTTACAATACCTATGATGATGCTGCGTACAGCTAAGGAGTTGTTATAATAATGTTATTATACAGTAGGCTTCACAGAAGCTGTTAAAATTAATACTGTATATTATTGTATTATGACACCTGCTATGATTTGATATGGTATAAATATATACTGTATATTTTTGTATTATGACACATGCTATGATGCGATATGGTATATACTGTATATTATTGTATTATTACACATGCTATGATGTGATATGGTATAAATATATCCTGTATATTATTGTATTATGACACATGATGTGATATGGTATAAATATAAACTGTATATTATTGTATTATAGCACATGCTATGATGTGATATGGTATATACTGTATATTATTGTATTATTACACATGCTATGATGTGATATGGTATAACTATATACTGTATATTATTGTATTATAACACGTGCTATTGTATTATGACACATGCTATGATGTGATATGGTATAAATATATACGGTATATTATTGTATTATGACACATGATGTGATATGGTATAAATATAAACTGTATATTATTGTATTATAACACATGCTATGATGTGATATGGTATAAATATATACTGTATATTATTGTATTATGACACATGCTATGATGTGATATGGTATAAATATATACTGTATATTATTGTATTATGACACATGCTATGATGTGATATGGTATAAATATATACTGTATATTATTGTATTATGACACATGCTATGATGTGATATGGTATAAATATATACTGTATATTATTGTATTATGACACATGCTATGATGTGATATGGTATAAATATATACTGTATATTATTGTATTATGACACATGCTATGATGTGATATGGTATAAATATATACTGTATATTATTGTATTATGACACATGCTATGATGTGATATGGTATAAATATATACTGTATATTATTGTATTATGACACATGCTATGATGTGATATGGTATAAATATATACTGTATATTATTGTATTATGACACATGCTATGATGTGATATGGTATAAATATATACTGTATATTATTGTATTATGACACATGCTATGATGTGATATGGTATAAATATATACTGTATATTATTGTATTATGACACATGCTATGATGTGATATGGTATAAATATATACTGTATATTATTGTATTATGACACATGCTATGATGTGATATGGTATAAATATATACTGTATATTATTGTATTATGACACATGCTATGATGTGATATGGTATAAATATATACTGTATATTATTGTATTATGACACATGCTATGATGTGATATGGTATAAATATATACTGTATATTATTGTATTATGACACATGCTATGATGTGATATGGTATAAATATATACTGTATATTATTGTATTATGACACATGCTATGATGTGATATGGTATAAATATATACTGTATATTATTGTATTATGACACATGCTATGATGTGATATGGTATAAATATATACTGTATATTATTGTATTATGACACATGCTATGATGTGATATGGTATAAATATATACTGTATATTATTGTATTATGACACATGCTATGATGTGATATGGTATAAATATATACTGTATATTATTGTATTATGACACATGCTATGATGTGATATGGTATAAATATATACTGTATATTATTGTATTATGACACATGCTATGATGTGATATGGTATAAATATATACTGTATATTATTGTATTATGACACATGCTATGATGTGATATGGTATAAATATATACTGTATATTATTGTATTATGACACATGCTATGATGTGATATGGTATAAATATATACTGTATATTATTGTATTATGACACATGCTATGATGTGATATGGTATAAATATATACTGTATATTATTGTATTATGACACATGCTATGATGTGATATGGTATATACTGTATATTATTGTATTATAACACATGCTATGATGTGATATGGTATAAATTTATACTGTATATTATTGTATTATGACACAAGCTATGATGTGATATGGTATAAATATATACTGTATATTATTGTATCATAACACATGCTATGATGTGATATAGTATAAATTTATACTGTATATTATTTTATTATGACACAAGCTATGATGTGATTATGACACATGCTATGATGAGATATGGCATAAATATATACTGTATATTATTGTAGTATAACACATGCTATGATGTGATATAGTATAAATTTATACTGTATATTATTTTATTATGACACAAGCTATGATGTGATTATGACACATGCTATGATGAGATATGGCATAAATATATACTGTATATTATTGTAGTATAACACATGCTATGATGTGATATAGTATAAATTTATACTGTATATTATTTTATTATGACACAAGCTATGATGTGATATGGTATATACTGTATATTACTGTAGGATGACACATGCTATGATGTGATCTGGTATAAATATATACTGTATGTTATTGTATTATAACACGTGCTATGACGTGATATGGTATAAATATATTCTGTATATTATTGTATTATGAAACATGCTATGACGTGATATGGTATATACTGTATATTACTGTAGGATGACACATGCTATGATGTGATAAGGTATATACTGTATATTATTGTATTATATCACGTGCTATGACGTGATATTGTATATACTGTATATTATTGTATCATAACACATGCTATGATGTGATATGGTACAAATATATACTGTATATTATTGTAGTATAACACATGCTATGATGTGATATAGTATAAATTTATACTGTATATTATTGTATTATGACACATGCTATGACGTGATATGGTATAGTTGGTTGGTTGTACATTGGGTTTAACGTCATCATAACAGCTTAAGGTAATAGGATGGTGTCACCATTTCTCAGTAGAATTTCTTCAAATTTTGTAGTTATATTGCTTTAAAGTAAAGAAAATTTTCTGCCACAAAAAAAATAAAGGTTGTCAGAATTTTAAGGATTTTAAATGGAAATTTATGTAAAAAGGAGTGAATTTCGAAAAAATATTAATTCTCTATACACGATATTAAAATTGAAATTTTATAATAAAACCAGATACACATAGTTATTGCAGGTAAGAGTTATCGTTCTTGAAAAACTTCACAGTAGTGAAATAGGTAGCCGGTTTCCTGAAGTACAGAAAAATGGACACATGTGACACATTGATAAAAAAAAACCTGATTTAATGCCTGGATTGCTTTGAAATACTTTAATATTGAGAGAACACACTGTTCTGTCAATAATAAACATACAATATTCATCAATTTAATATTAAACATTAGAATTTGCGGAAATTGTGATGCTGTCTCCCTACATTGGTTATTCAACTAGGGATGTACTGCCTGTTTCCGTTTATCAATACACTCCAATGACCTTAAGTCATTTAAGGACATGAATTTGTTTTATTTAATTAGCAATAATTATTAAACCAATTATATCAACCTTTCTAAATCATTCTTGTTGGCCTGGATGTTACTGTGCAGGGGGGTCTTATTGTGGGAGGAATTCAGAGTATCTGGAGAAAACTCACATGGTCTGGTGGGTGACCCCATACCTTTTCATGTCAATTGGGGAATCGAACCTGTGTCGTCTTGGTGAAAGGCAATGGTGCTCTCCAATGTGTCACCCGACCAACCAGTATGATGTACCAGTCACCACCAGGGATATATGTGTGTCAGGATAATATTTACAACCCACTTAATTGAATTATTGATTTGAACACTCGCATTCACACAAGATGAATAAAAGATATGTTTGTTTCCGTATCTTATGACAGTTGAAATAAGTTTATTCTGTCACCGAAATGTTAAAAGACATTGTTTAGTGGGGTTGGTGTAGATGGCATCAAGGTCACTTTTTAAGCAGAAAGCTCAAAAGCACTACATTAATTTTAAATAGACCTGCTATCCTAAATACACTGGATTTACCCCATGTTCTTACTCTATTGATACTGTTGACAAAGTGATCACAGTCACTGTTACTATGCTTTTGTTACCCTAGACACATTGAATTTACCCCATGTTACTACCCTTTAGTTACCCTAGACACATTTAATTTACCCCATGTTACTACCCTTTAGTTACCCTAGACACATTGAATTTACCCCATGTTACTACCCTTTAGTTACCCTAGACACATTGAATTTACCCCATGTTACTACCCTTTTGATACCCTAGACACATTGAATTTACCCCATGTTACTACCCTTTTGATACCCTAGACACATTGAATTTACCCCATGTTACTACCCTTTTGATACCCTAGACACATTGAATTTACCCCATGTTACTACCCTTTTGATACCCTAGACACATTGAATTTACCCCATGTTACTACCCTTTTGATACCCTAGACACATTGAATTTACCCCATGTTACTACCCTTTTGATACCCTAGACACATTGAATTTACCCCATGTTACTACCCTTTTGATACCCTAGACACATTGAATTTACCCCATGTTACTACCCTTTTGATACCCTAGACACATTGAATTTACCCCATGTTACTACCCTTTTGATACCCTAGACACATTTAATTTACCCCATGTTACTACCCTTTTGTTACCCTAGACACATTTAATTTACCCCATGTTACTACCCTTTTGATACCCTAGACAAAGTGAACTTACCCCATGTTCCTAATCTTTTGATACCTAAGAGACTCACTGAATTTACTAATGTTCCTTCCATAGTGATACTGTTGACACAATACTCCGATACCATCTACTCGTCCACTCGCTCCATGTTCCTACCCTTTTAATACCCTAGACACGGAGATACTGTTCCAATATGCGTATAAACATTTGGCGTTGTCTGCGGTTAGTATTCCCCTAGCAGAAGTTTATAGGAGAAGTATATACCAGGATGAATATTTCATCAGCTGCTGGGTTAAGGGTTTATCAGATCAAATGTATGACTACCTATTATGACTTCTCATAAATGAATAATGAAAAAGGACAGAGGTTGCCTTTTATAATGCGATAAAAACCCAACATGGATACACACAGATCAATATTACAGTTCATGTCTAATTTACTTGTCTAATCTTCAGTATACCGCACCTCCAGCACTCAACCTAATTAAAAATTACCTAATGATTAATGACTCGTTAAAGTTTAAATTGGGCATAGCTAAAGAAAGTGACAGTTCATGTATATATGTTATTTTCAGTAACGTTTACGTGTGATTCGTGTCCAAATAAAGTTTTATAACACTGTGTTTTAACTGTTTATGTTCTCACAATTCAGTGAATGTAGATGTAGTTGTTTTATGATAAACTTAATTTATTATCCCCTTACAACAAAGTTGGAGGAGATATATGGCCCTTCTTGTGTATATTTGTTTTCCTACCTATCATACAATCTGTGTGAAGTATAGCAATATCCAGTTTCAGGGCACTAATCGCTCAATGTCAAAAAAAAAAAGTAGAAATCTAATATGTAGTATTTTTAGAGTCACTAATGCAATTTTGTAAGGAAATCTTAACCCATTCACCCCTAAAGTCACATTTGAACCTTAATTACCAAATCAAAGACTAGGCAAGTTCACTATAAATATGTAGGGTTGAATGCATTAATCATTGCTTCCACAACTGTACAGATGTCCATGAATCAGCAAACAGGTTTGGCAACACCTCCATTAACACCTGCATATGACATGCATATAATATACAGACAACACTACAATGATTAGGGGAAATATACCAACAAGTTTATTATCCAAAACTTATAATTTAACCTGGACCTGTTGCCATAAATCATATATATCTGTATTATCTAGTAATATACTGTAGTATAATTATAACTCTAGGGTCCTCCAAAATCCATGAATATTTCAAATTTTCAGAGATCAGGATGAATAATGATAATTCTAGAACTTATTAAGCAGTTACTAAGACTCCAATTTTCTTTTGACTAAAAAACAAAGAGTAATTTCTGTTTTATCTAATTTGTGGCTCGATCCTGTAGTGAGTGATATCCTAAGAAACATATGGTAGCTGTTTAAGTGAGCTTTCCAATGATTGTTTACCTGTAGAGATGTGAGGCTGATAATAAGAGAAATATAATCAGGTTCATCTGGTTATACACATTGTTAGGTATAGTTGTCAGACTTCATTTGTTTATAAATACATACATATATCAGTGTTATTTAGAGGTGTTGTGTCATTGAACAAACTTTATTTAGAGGATAAAAACAAATTCCTCTCCAGTCACAAAAATATGTTGCTTGTAAACAAGTATTACCTGAGGAGGAGGTGAGGTTTGCTATTCACTCTCCCTATCCATCAAGCAATGACAGTCAAGTCAGTCAGTTCATCAGTTTGTCAAATTGGCTGTGACACATCTTACATAATTCATTACCAATTGGCAGATTTTGTTTGCGAGAACCTTTTAGGATGGTGGAAGGTCATGTCCTGAAGTTTTGTCTTATTCATCATTATGTACAGAGTCAAGTTCTTTTTTATGTTGTGTCAATTTGCAAAGGTCATACCTCATGTAATATTGGTACCTACAATTCCAAATTTTGGTACCTCTCTGGATGGCAGACTGTTACATATTAAATCAGGTCTTGTGTTTCCCTGTTTACAGAGTTATTGCCCTTTGTTGTACCTCTTTTGGTGACATAATTTGTCATACTGTAATTGGGTTTAGTGCCCCACTTTTAACAGAGTAATTAATTGCCATTCGTTCTTTTTTTTATAAAATGTCTGGAAGTTAGTGTGTGTATGGATTGCTCACGATTCCTTGCATTGTAAAGATAAAGGATACCTTATATTTCTGAATAAGTCTGAAAAGTTAAGTAGGCATTGTTGAAAAAAATATTCCTGAAGAGGAAAATTTTATAAGAAATTTGTTCTGTAATCAATTGTATGTATGATTGCTCTTTTTCTTACTGGTTCAGTTAAAAAGTAATTTTCTTTTGTCACTTTCACTGTTCTTTTGTCCACCAACATAACATGGTGACCTTGTTTCAGTCGTTTCTTGCCCTTCCTGATCCTTTCTGCTCGCTCTATTCTGCGGCTGTTCCAACAGATTGGTGGGTTGGAGATCAGAATGGTACATACACTATTGATTATTGTGATACTATGCATGCCAGTGAAACCACACACTGACACAGAGGTATAAACAGAGCCCGCTAACTGATCATCTAATGACACGTTCAAACAACACCGTTTAATGACATCTACACACCAGTTATCCTCTGTAGAAAGGCACAACATTTGTCAATGGTTTAGGTTAGTGTCCAATTTTATGATGACATTTTCAGATTCTAAATGAAATGAACGTGAAAAAAACCAAAACTGAACTGGATGTTTTCTATGTTGTTTATTGGTTGGAAACTTCTGTTTCAAACTGATCTAGACAGAAGAATGATTTGCATTTTAGGATCCATTATTTCGAAGGTATTCTTTATATTGATAGCAGTGCCCTTTTGAATTGTATTCCGTCCTCCGATATGTCATCCACATCATATCAACCAATTTTTTAAGACTAATTGCCTTCTGTGTCTGCGGCAGACGGAGGCATGTTTGCGGCTATTGATCTTATAACAGCACCAAAATCTCCCTAGAAGTCTGTCTTACAGATAAATCTGATCAAATTCCAATTGATGGTATTGTAATAACGACCTTAAGGAAATGGCCCTAATTGTTTCTTGATAACTTCCAAGATGTCTTGGGTTCCTATAAGGTGAGAAATTCATATCTGATAGAATATCGACAAAAGAAATTGTAATGTGTAATAAATCACATAAACTCTAAAACGATATTGATTGGATGGTCATGTTGGAATAGTGATTAAATAAAATAAAAAAATCACAATAAATTTCTTGATATTACTGAAAACAGTGGAACCTGACAAAAGTAAACAGTACAGTATGAATTGATAGTTTGTAATCAGCAGGTTTTCAGACTCCAAGATTGTAATTAATAATGTACTGTTAGATTTATTCGAATGTCAGGTTAATATGAATTATATAGGATTTGGTTTAAACTGGTTCCATTGTATAACAGTTTTGACAAATTGACACATCTATTTCGGTCAGATTTAGAGAATTTCAGTAGAAACACTTTAATACATACTCTTCAGCATACTTTACAAATTTTCATATCAGAATACAGATATTGTAGCATAAAATGTTCCGACATTTCAATGTGACTAGTTTATTTCAAATTACAGAAACTAGTTTATTTCAAATTACAGAAACACATTTTGAAGTGAGTTTGATTTCAGTATAAAAACAATTCAGATTGAGGTTATAAATATGTATGATTTTTGTAGACAGCACTATCAAGTGAGGCACCAGTGTATCATGGCACTCCTGGGGGATGTCTAGTGTCTGAACCCGGACACTCCAGTAAGTGGCTGTGAGCGCTAGTTTGATGTCCTCTATAGAAACAGGTCATACTGCAAACTATCTACATCCAGACTGTCTTTATGTCTAAGAAACCACTAACTCAACCCAGGTCCCACCAGGTTAATGCTGGTGTGTGCTGTCTATATGGAGAAACATTTGATCCTGAAATAACACATTGGCAGCAATTCTCTACGAGTCTTCTACTATCGTAGTACCCATCTACCTGTCTCATTCTGTTCCCCCCCCCCCACAATTCCTCCTAACCTCTACACCCTTTCATCTTCCAAGTTTATTTGTTGCATTTACACATGTATACATATTTTTAAAAAAACCACACACATGCATATGTAGTGGAAGTGGACTGGGTCGATCACTGGCCACCAGGTAGCTCAGATGGTTAGAGCGTATGTTTGGAGGTCAGAGGTCCGGGTTCAAATCCTGTTCTGGCTGTGAATTTTCTTCTCTTGATATAGTGGTGCCTGTGACCAGCCCTTTCTTCAATAACTGGGTGTATACAATGCCTAGCAAGGGGATACCAGAAAGTAAGTTGTAAATAGCGTTGTCTTTGGGGATGAAGACTTAAGGAGAAAAAAGGGGAGGAATGCAGTGTAACTGGATTGGGTTGATCGTCGGGGACCAGCAAAAAGGTCAATTGGTTATAGCATCCATTTAGAGTAAGGTGGTCCTGGGTTTGAATCCTGATTTGGCCATGACTGTTCCCTGTCAGTTACACATATGCACATACCTATGTAAGCATGCCCATACATACATAGACAAACTTCTGTCTTATCCAGTAGTATAGTCCTCGCTCTAATACTATGTCATGCACTCCCCCCCACCCCCCACCCCCCA
>NW_018404626.1:395655-459602 GCF_002113885.1 Mizuhopecten yessoensis
CCACCCCCCACCCCCCACCAACACCAACACCACTACCAACACCAACACCACCAACACCAACACCAACACCATCACCACCACCACCACCAACACCACCAACACCAACACCAACACATACATCATCTCTCTGCCTTCTCTCCACAGACTAACTGACCTTTTAGCTATCCAGAATGGTTACAGTGGTGTGTTGCAAAAATGTATGGCCTGGTAACACATGGGATTTAATTATTATAAATAATAGTATATTCATAAAATAAATAGGATTTATTAAAAGTAATGAAGTGGCATTGCTGTGATGTAGCTCAAGGGAGAATTATACCGAGTTCTGGCATTCTGCTGTGCCTGGTATGTGTTAATATCAGCCTGGTGTATGTACATTGGTTTCTTTGATGTTTACACTGCTATTTCACACACATGTTTACCCAATCATTTCAGAAAAGGGAAATTTCCTGAGGTTTCACCTAGTGATCCGGATGCTGGATATCCATTATTATCAGTAGATGTGTTGGTAATTAGGAAAATATAAGGAATATTTATCAGTATTTTTTAGTTTGTCATTCTTTAAACAAAGATGGGGTAAAGCCATACATTCGTCAGTGGTTAAATGTGGATTAACAAACATGTTAAAAACATAGGTAACCACATGGAGACCTCATAACTTTCATCAGATTTGAAGTAAAATGTTAAACAAACACTAGATATCAGTAGAAAGATAAGTCTACAGACAATGATAGGGGTTATAGATTCCATGAGTGAATTACAAAGCTGACTGTATAGTAAAGGTTTATCACATTATAAAACTCGTAACGCAGTCTGCTAGGGGGTCAGTAAAATTAAGGTGAATGGATTATAAGATCACAATGCTTAGGTGTCAGTAAAGGTATGCCTGTTATAGTTCAGTAAAGTTAGGTGGGATTATCCCTGTGATGGGATTATGAAACTGTTCAGTAAAGTTAGATGGGATTATCCCTGTGATAGGATTATGAAACTGTTCAGTAAAGTTAAATGGGATTATCCCTGTGATAGGATTATGCAACTGTTCAGTAAAGTTAGATGGGATTATCCCTGTGATAGGATTATGAAACTGTTCAATAAAGTTAGATGGAAATATCCCTGTGATAGGATTATGAAACTGTTCAATAAAGTTAGATGGGATTATCCCTGCGATAGGATTATGAAACTGTTGAGTAAAGTTAGATGGGATTATCCCTGTGATAGGATTATGAAACTGTTCAGTAAAGTTAAATGGGATTATCCCTGTGATAGGATTATGCAACTGTTCAGTAAAGTTAGATGGGATTATCCCTGTGATAGGATTATGAAATTGTTTCATAAAGGTTAAGGGGATTACGAAACATTGAAGTGAAAGGTTGATGGGATTATAAAACTGTGAGGTAAAGTTAGATGGGATTATCCCTTTGATGGTATTATAAAACTGTTTAGTGGTGTTTGAAGAATTATAAAGATGTGTAAAGTTAAGGTGGATGAGATTATTTCAGTGGTGGGGTTGACAGGTTGAGGGTTGATGCTGCTATTGGATTATAATGTACAGTGTGTGTCAGTGAAAGTTGATGAGATTATCAATGGGCTGAGTGTGATTGTAAGGACTGCTACATTCCTGGCTGTAAAGAGCCCCCCTGTGGACCCTCATGCTGGGGTGAACAGCTTATTACAGAGTTACACACTTTATTGATAAATCAAAGCTGGCATGCTACCCAAGTGCACACTAGGAGCAGGCAGTAGTATGTGTAGGGATCACTAGTCCTATCAGTGTAACACAGGAGAGTAGCTGGTCCACAGCAGTACAGGGATCTAACCCTTCACCACAGTACACAGCCTCACATTACATAGCCTCACAACTCAGTCCTCAATCAAATAGCTTCACTGGGAAACAATGGACCACATTGATTATCACACTGTACATAAAACTGTGGCAGAAAAATCTCGAGTGAAATCGTTTAATTTTGTAATCGAGAGCTGTCTTCAGGACAAATTGGATGTATGTTGATTGTTGTGTGTGAATCATACGGTTTGTTGAGTGTTATACCATGCTACAGTTACTGGCCGAGTGGTAGTTGTGGACTCACCACAGACAGGACCTACACCAGGATAATTACCTCTACAGTTCAGGAACCGTTGTACTGAGGATCTGGTCACTACCTATGTGCTGATAGGGTTAGTGCGATTATTTCTACTTTGTGCGTATAAAGTGTCGATGTTTTATTCTGGAAGGTTGTGTGTAAATTGTTACATTGGAGGATAACTCGGTGATTTAATTCCTGACCCCCAGGGTTTCTGTTTAAAATACAACATTGTGGAATATAACTGGATTATATATTAGCCCCAACCCTGGGGCCTATTGTGTACGTTTCAACATTTTTTGTGGACAACTGGATTATAGGTATTAGCCCCGACCCCAGGGGCCTCTGTGTAAGTTACAGTATTGTTCAAAATACAGATAGCCCCCCCCCCCCCCCCCCCCCCCCCCCCCCCCCCCCNTTACACTGGAGGATAGCTGGCTAACCTTTACCATCCAGGCAGGTGTGTATCCCAACAAGTATAAATCGACCAGTGACCGACACATGGTAAGTCATCCACTAATTATATAATTGCATGTGGTGGTCAAGATTAAAATACTTGACCACACATCAATGACACGTAAGGAGTTAGATTGGACTTGCCTTGTTGACAGACCTACCATGTCAACTCCACGCTAATATTTGACCAACACTTTACACATTTGTAGTAAATCTGTGCCTTGGTTCACGTTGATTTAATGATAGGGTGTTGATATTATTATATACATTTCAGTGTTACAAGTAAATATTGGGCTTACTTTGACAACATTTAAAGTCACCCCTGGAATTAGGTACGAGGTATGTTTCAGCTTTTTTTACGATGGAGAAAGACACTTACTAACACTTGACATCAGACATGTAAATTCCTCTCAGTTGTACCTGTACGGAATGTAGACTATTTCTCTAGTGACTCCTTTATCATTTTCTATTGAGGCAAAAACTTGGCTATTAGAGTACGTATCAAGTTAATTAAATGCTATTTGCAAACCAAACTACACATTTAAGTTTAAACTGGAGAACCTGAAAATTTGTAAACATAATATTTGTGAGAATTTAGATGATATAAACCATTTGTGGTGTTTTTATGAAGCTGTTAGCCCCTGTAGACCCCCGCTAGTGTACCTGATGGGCTAGATAATCTGTTGATGGGAATGCATGGCTAACATTACATAACATCACCAATAGGGAGTAGTGTATACTGGGGAAATGTTCACACCAGTTTAACCTTTGCCTTTTTTTTGCCCTTTGTAATGAGGGCGAATTTATCATGACAGCAAACATTTTTCCACAGAATACAAGGAATAGTCAGGGCAACACTGAACAATATGGATCTACCAAGTAAATGGTGTATATTTAGCCTGATGATTGCTTCTAATCCCAACCTCACAGAAACTGCCAACCCCATCCCTTGGAGTTTGTTTTCTGTATATAGAAATAGAATGTAAATAGACTTGTTTATATTTACTTACCTATTATTACCTCCCTTGTCTATTTCCCAGGGGAAGAGACTAAAGGCATATGGTCGTTGTCAGTTGGTGTGTATATAATGCCATTATTCACAAATAAATAAATAGAAATATAGAAGACAAAGAGAAACAATGTGCCATTTCTCCAGTCCTTGGCCTACAAGTTAAACTGTTCAGTGATGAGTAGTAATTCTACTCCTCCCTACAGAACACATAATAACCCTGACATTAGTACAACCAGTAATTTTCTGCCCATTTGAATGAAGATTCATTAATTTACAATCAATTTGAGATATTCTATCACAATTCTTCATACACCGATAGACTGATGTATAAATCAGAAGTGGGCCCATTGGTCGGCTTGTTCATAGACTAATTAACTTGTAAAGGAAACTCTACAGGATCAATATTTACTCAACACTGAAAACACAGCATTGGTCTTTACCAGCTCCGTTCAGCACTGAGAAAGTGAATGTTCCACCCTTTGTCACGACTGTTAGCTAATTTTACATGATTCGGTCTTAACCCTTTCTGCAACATCGACTTTAGCAACATTTCGCCGCAATCAGATCAACAAGGAAATTGATTTTGATCAGAGTTTTTTAATTGAAATTCCTTTTCCATTCAGGCAAATTGAAAGATGCTTTGTCAGTGTAGTTAGTAATACTGAGTTCAAAAAGACTAAAATTCAGATAAGTCTTAAAGGATCAGTTTTATTTCAAAATGATTAATGTCAAATTTATGATTATGGACAGTGTGAGGATAATGGTTGACTTTCTCTGAAATACTTCTCGAATTTCAATCCTTTATTTTCAATTGAAATAAAGGAAATGATTGAAAATAAATGTTCTGGTAGGATGAGATTAGAACCCATTACAGGGTTGTACCTCCAGGAGGGTATTCTAATGACTCACACTGGTTATAAGTCCACTTTCATTAGGTCCTGTGGCAGCTATGTTCTGTCTGAAGATCTCTGTACCAGTAAAACCTAATAAAAACTGTTAGCTTGACTTGTATCATTAAAATCATGTACATGTTCCCTTTTGAAAGTTAATTGGTGCATTAGATGTGTGGGTTTATAAAGTTGTAGGGGTCCAGAGCAGGAGGGTTTATGACCTGGTTGGTAGCTTGGGGAGGACCAGGGGACTTGGTAACTTGGGAAGTACTAGGGGATTTGATAACTAGGGAAGGGCTAGGGAACTTAGTAACTATATGGGACTTCAGGTAACTAGGGAAGGGCTAGGGAACTTAGTAACTATATGGGACTTGTAACTAGGGAAAGAATGGGGGACTCGGTAACTTCATGGGACTTGTAACTAGGGAAAGAATGGGGGACTCGGTAACTTCAGGAGGAATGGGGAAAGTATTACCTAAAGAAGCAGGGAACAAAATAACTTGAGGAGGACCAGAGCAACTTTGTAACTAGAGAAGCACTTTTGTGACTTGGTTACTAAGGAAGCACTTTGGGGACTTGGTTACTAAGGAAGCACTTTTGGGACTTGGTAACTAGAGAAGCACTTTGGGGACTTGGTAACTAGGAAGCACTTTGGGAACTAAGTAATTAAGGAATCACAGTTGGGACTTGGTAACTATATGGGAGGAACAAGAGACCTCATAGTAAGTATCAGGAGAAAGTAACTAGGGAAGGATCAAGAGATTTGGTGACTAAAGGGAGGAGGAGGTGTTACTAAATAATAGGGAGCCTGTCCACACTTTCCCTGGATTCCTGGTAAGTTTGATATGTTGTCCGCACTGCTGGCAAGTGGATAACAGATGTTAAACTGTAGATAGACACATCACATCTGTTACATGTTATCGTGGTTTTTCATCATGACTGATATTTCACTATCAATGTTTGTTAAAGATGCGTTATACTAAAATTCTCATTTTCAAAGATATAGGAGTGTAACCATTCTAACCAAAGTCAATTGTTAAATTGCATCAGTTAGAAGTTGAACCCAGGATCACAGATAAATACTCCAGAGTTCTTCTGATTGAGCCCTATAGCTGAAAACAAACAACTAGATGGAGTGAAGTTAAGTAATGAAGTCGCTTCAGTCCCGGTGTTTTTAAGTAACTAAGGCTTTAAATTTTATCTAGGTTTGTGTACTTCACAGTAGCACATTGAGGTTAATTTTAAATCAAGAATTCATTTGAAAGATTTGACCACCTGCATGATCAAGATCAATATATAGCAATAGGTGGAAACCTTACAAATCATAATGATTGTGTTCTATGTAATACTTGATAGAACCTCACTTGTATTATGACAGACCTATAACTCACTGATTACCTCCTGTTTACCACTGCTATCATATGTAGTCTGTGTGCATCAATCGATTACAAACACGAGAGGTTTTTTTTCCGTTCAAAGTAGATTCAATTCAATTCTTTTATTATCGTAAGCAATACAGCTTATTGATACTACATTTCATGTATTATGCACAATACAATGTCATACAAAGTCAAGTTCAAGGCATACACTAATAGGTATATTCACTCATTTCATAGACAAGAGATGTAACCTAATTTCAAAAGCTTAACACAAAAGTTTTCTAAAATTATACAGTTCTGTAACATTTTCTGTACTAAGTAATTTCAAAAGTTTATACATGGATGGCTTGCATTGGCAATAAAGTTTAAATAGTTTTTGTCGGAGGAAATCATATTCTTTACAAATGAAAACAAAATGATATTCATCTTCTACTTCAGTAGTACATATTGGGCATATACGGTTAGAAACAGCCTGCTAATTGTATCTTCCTGTTTCAATTGTTAAACAGTGCGCAGACAAACGAAAACTACAAATTACTAGATTGTAGATCATTGTAATGGAGAATGGGAAGTAAGGGGTGTTGTGATAGTAGACGGGGGTAGTTATTGTGAGCTTGTACACTTCTTGTACACTTCCTGAAGTTTTGTGAACTATTATGATAAAATGGCAAGGGGCTGTGCAAGACATGCATCTGTTTCCTGGTTAACAGATAATCACTGTAATACTTATTTGATGTCAAATTATTGACGTGATCTTGATGTCTGATACATAATGGATGAGGTTTACCACAGATTATGCACAGATATGACCAAAATGATTTATGTGTTTGGTTTACTTTAGAAAGACATTTTATCACAACTACATGTAGGTAAACATCCCCTTTTATACCTGTCTCTCCAATGTTCTATGTCACCAGGTAAAATATTACCTGCTTCCTACCAACTCGGCTAAGATAATTATAATTTCTCTTTAGCTCATTGGATTGCAAGAGAGTCAGGCTAGCAAACCAGAGGTCCTGAGTTGGACCCAAAGTGGGGTTAATTAGAAATACAAAGTTACCTGTGACATCTATTTCAGGATAATAATTTACTGCTGATTACCTTGCCTCGTCTTTGCCATAGTTAATGAAGGAAAAGTCTCGTAGGTGACACATATATTTACTGTGTGCAGAGCAGTTTACAGTCAATCACATCCCTTACTATTTACCTTTGCTCACCTCTTTTAAGCCCTTCTTATCTTCCTTCAAATAATTCTTTCCTCTTGTCCTTCCTTTCCCCAACTATTCCTTTTCCTGAATGTCTACCTGCCCCTAATCTGTCCATCTCCTGCTTTTCCTCTGGTCCTTTCTTGTGTTTATTCTAGTGTCCTTACCTTTGTCAATACTGTGCCCTGCCTCCCCCTGATCTCCCTTCCCCCTGATATCCCCTTCTCTTCATCTTCCCTTCCCCTGGTCTTCCCTCTCCCTGGTCTTTCCTCCCCCTGATCTCCCTTCCCCTTGGTCTCTCCTCATCTCCCCTGCCCCTTGTCTCCCTTCCCTTCCCCCTGATATCCCCTTCTCATCGTCCTACCTCCCCCTGATCTCCCCTCCCCTTGGTCTCCCTTCCATTCCCCCTGATATCCCCTCCTCTCGGTCTCCCCTCCCCCTGATCTCCCTTTTACCCCTTGGTCTCTCCTCCTCATCTCCCCTGCCCCTTGTCTCCCTTCCCTTCCCCCTGATATCCCCTTCTCATCGTCTTCCCTCCCCCTGATCTCCCCTCTCCTCGGTCTCCCCTCCCCCTGGTCTCCCCATCCCCCTGATCTCCCCTCCCCCTGGTCTCCCCTCCCCTCGGTCTCTCCTCCCCCAGGTTCTCCGGCTACCCCTGGTGTTGCCATGTTATATAAATGGTGTCACTACAGACACCAAAAGCTTTGTTTAATGTGAGTTGTAAATTACAGGTAATTTGACCAGGCAGTATGAGTGTGTAGCTAATTATGATACTGGCTATGTTAATGAGGAGTGGATTAGTGAATGTCAGCTTGGTATGCTAATGAGCTGGTACTGCTGTTGTCATGGTAACTGGTAGTTCTGAGGAACATTAGTGGGGACAGGCTGCAAGATAACTGATTCTGTTTATTTTTTCACTTTAAAGTTTGAATAAATTTTCAACGCTGTGTAATAATTTGGGGTAGTGTGATATAGGGTATCGTGGTTGTCATGGTAAACGTAAGGATCATTTTCAGTGGGACAAGAGAATTGTAGAGAAACATGTTTACTGTCAACAAATTAATCAAGTAGTGAAACTTATGATTTTGCCCTCTGTCCTAAATTGCTTAATGAAAATTATCAACTCATTCACCCCTTAGACAGATTTGAACTCTCCCAATTTAAAAGTTGGAATAGATAGTTCATTATGAAATTCAGGGGTAAATGATTTAACTACAATGAATTGGCCTATAGTAAATATATCCGTGAAACCCTCCCCTCCCTCTAATCCCAACCTCACAGCAACCGCCAACCCCATCCCTTGGAGTTTGTTTTCTGTATATAGATAAAACATTATATAATCCTTACATGTTTAAATCACCCTCCCTAAGACCACTGATTATGATACTGTACTGTCCTCACCTGTCAGTTGTGATCCCAGTATCCTTCTACTGGTTACAGATCACCAGTTGTGTTCCCAGTATCCCCCCCCCCCTGGTTACAGATCATCAGTTGTAATCCCAGTATCCTCCCCCCTGGTTACAGATCACCAGTTGTAATCCCAGTATCCTACCCCTGGTTACAGATCACCAGTTGTGATCCCAGTATCCTACCCCTGGTTACAGATCACCAGTTGTGATCCTGTTATCCTCTCCCTGGTTACCGATCTCCAGTTGTAATCCCAGTATCCTACCCCTGGTTACAGATCACCAGTTGTGATCCCAGTATCCTATCCCTGGTTACAGATCACCAGTTGTGATCCCAGTATCCTACCCCTGGTTACAGATCACCAGTTGTGATCCCGGTATCCTACCCCTGGTTACAGATCACCAGTTGTGATCCCAGTATCCTACCCCTGGTTACAGATCACCAGTTGTGATCCCAGTATCCTCTCCCTGGTTACAGATCACCAGTTCTTCCCCTTGGTAACAGATAATTAGTTGTGATCCCAGTATCCTCTCCCTGGTTACAGATCACCTGTTCTTCCCCTTGGTAACAGATCATTAGTTGTGATCCCAGTATCCTCTCCCTGGTTTCAAATCACCAGTTGTGATCCAAGTATCCTCCCCCTGGTTACAGATCACAGTTGGGATCCCTTGACCACCCACTGATGGCTGTACAGGCTGTAATCAGTACTGGGATCTTAAATGCTCCTGTCTGTTCAGCCTTCCGGTCTGTACAGTGTAAAAATATGTAGTAATGTGTTAACATTGTAAAAATCAATTATCTAATTCAAAAATATCATTTTAGTCATCATTAGATACAAAATTTAGTATACAGCGATCATTATCATAAACATTAATGAACAAAGACTAGAGTTAAGATGTGCATTTAAAATAAAATGTGTAAAGTATGTTATAATTGATAGCAGTGTATTATTGATTGTGGTAGCAGTGTTGCTTTGATGGCATCATATGAACCTGACAATTATTCTGTCATTAAATAACCAGCCTTAGAAGAATATTGATATTCTCATTACAAATCATTGATTATAGGGTTCAATTGAATCTCAGCTGTCACTTCAGTATAGGATTTGTTGTAATCTACAGTAAATTTAATTGGCTCTTAAATGTCGTTAAATCTGATTGGTTCGTGACTACTGAACTGACTGATTGGTCATCAATAACTATCTATGTGATTGGTCGTATACCTGGATATTTCGATAGACAATTATTGATCAATACTCAGATGTTGTCTTGATTAATGTAGACAGTTATTGGTAGAGGTCTGTTATGCATGTCAGCCAATGTTGTGATAATGAATGGTGGAAAACAAACAGGGTTGTGGTGCTGATATCTCTATTGATTATACATAGGGCAGGCTACAAAAACAAGGGACATAACACAGTCCACTGATTTAGTGACTCTTTAATTGATTGTAGGTTTGAAACAAGGGAGATAACTCAGTCCAAAGGTTTCGTGATTCTTTAAAGTATTGTAGGCTATAAACAAGGGAAATTTTCACTCTGTATGCAGATTACAAGTTTCTTTAATTGGTTGTATACTACAAAAACAAGGGACAATTAATATAACTAAGTCCACAGGTTTAGTGATTCTTTAATGTAGTGTGGGCTACGCAGACAAGGGAACTAACTCAGTCTAGATATTAAGTTACGCTTTAGTTGATTGTAGGCTACATAAACAAGGGACATAATTCAGTTAATAAATTTAGTGACTAATTGATTACAGGCTAGAGACAAGGGACATAACTCAGTCCACACATTTAGGAAGACGTTTTTGAGGATAAACTAGAAAAGAAATTAAAGTTTCTATTATTGTGATATTGCCAAAAAAATATGTTGAGTTAAAACTGCTTGTTTTCCTTTTTATACAAATTTTTATTTCATTTTCTGCATAAAAGATTTAACTAAACTGAGGAATCAGCAGAGGTGTTCAAATACCTGCTGTATACATACAGAATTAATCATGTTATCACAAGCTTGCCTTTAGACCACCTGCTGGGGGGACTATACAAATACTACCACAGAACATTGAGTTATAAATGCCCCTATGGGAGTCTATTGTTACATTAGTATACCTAGTCTATGTCTTATATCAACACCAGACCCAAGTCACTTCCTACCCTAACTGTCATGGGCCATAGTAATTATTAACAGAAATTAACGTATACATGTACCTAAAGTGCCATAGGGTTGATGAAAATCTCACATATTTAACAAACAAAAAATTCCTTTCTGTTCTTGCCAAGACATTTTAGACACATTTGTCAGGATTACTTCTTCTAAAGTACTGCCTAGATTTCAGTGAATCTGTTTACGCTTTCTGTAGGGTAGTTGTTACGTTTACAATTTATGTTTCGTTGTAAATGGCAGTAATGTAACTAAGGGATTGGGTATTGTGCCATACAGTTACTGCTATCACTTTTGCTAATAAGCAAGGACCAGATAGGGGAAAACAATTATAAAATCATCTGTTTCCTAAAGTTACAGTGTGTGATACTTCAAACTAGATATCTGCTGTTACCTTAAGTTACAGTCTACTGAAACCTTAAGTTACAGTGTATGATACTTCAAACTAGATGTCTACTGTTACTTTAAGTTACAGTGTATGATACTTCAACAAGATATCTGATGTTTCCTAAAGTTACAGTGTGTGATACTTCAAACTAGATATCTGCTGTTTCCGAAAGTTACAGTGTATGATACTTCAAACTAGATGTCTACTGTTACCTTAAATTACAGTGTATGATACTTCAAACTAGATATCTGATGTTTCCGAAAGCAACAGTGTATGATACTTCAAAATAGATGTCTACTGTTACCTTAAGTTACAGTTTATGATACTTCAAACTAGATGTCTACTGTTACCTTAAGTTACAATGTATGATACTTCAAACTAGATGTCTACTGTTACCTTAAATTACAGTGTATGATACTTCAAACTAGATGTCTACTGTTACCTTAAGTTACAGTGTATGATACTTCAAACTACTATCTACTGTTACCTTAAGTTACAGTCTATTATTACTTTAAGTTACAGTGTGTGATACTTCAAACTAGATATCTGCTGTTTCCGAAAGCAACAGTGTATGATACTTCAAACTAGATGTCTACTGTTACCTTAAGTTACAGTGTATGATACTTCAAATAAGATATCTGATGTTACCTTAAGTTACAGTGTATGATACTTCAAACTAGATGTCTACTGTTAGCTTAAGTTACAGTGTATGATACTTCAAACAAGATATATGATGTTACCTTAAGTTACAGTGTATGATGCTTCAAACTAGATGTCTACTGTTACCTTATGTTACAGTGTATGATACTTCAAACTAGATGTCTACTGTTAGCTTAAGTTACAGTGTATGATACTTCAAACTACTATCTACTGTTACCTTAAGTTACAGTCTATTATTACTTTAAGTTACAGTGTGTGATACTTCAAACTAGATATCTGATGTTTCCGAAAGCAACAGTGTATGATACTTCAAAATAGATGTCTACTGTTACCTTAAGTTACAGTGGATGATACTTCAAACTAGATATCTGCTGTTACCTTAAGTTACAGTGTATGGTACTTCAAACTAGATCTCTACTGTTACTTTAAGTTACAGTGTATGGTACTTCAAACTAGATCTCTACTGTTACTTTAAGTTACAGTGTATGATACTTCAAAATAGATGTCTACTGTTACCTTAAGTTACAATGTATGATACTTCATACTAGATGTCTACTGTTACCTTAAGTTACAGTGTAGGATACTTCAAACTAGATGTCTACTGTTACCTTATGTTACAGTGTATGATACTTCAAACTAGATATCTGCTGTTTCCTAAAGCAACAGTGGATGATACTTCAAACTAGATATCTGATGTTACCTTAAGTTACAGTGTATCGTACTTCAAACTAGATCTCTACTGTTACTTTAAGTTACAGTGTATGGTACTTCAAACTAGATATCTACTGTTACTTTAAGTTACAGTGTATGATACTTCAAAATAGATGTCTACTGTTACCTTAAGTTACAATGTATGAGACTTCATACTAGATGTCTACTGTTACCTTAAGTTACAATGTATGATACTTCATACTAGATGTCTACTGTTACCTTAAGTTACAATGTATGAGACTTCATACTAGATGTCTACTGTTACCTTAAGTTACAGTGTAGGATACTTCAAACTAGATGTCTACTGTTACCTTAAGTTACAGTGGATGATACTTCAAACTAGATATCTGATGTTACCTTAAGTTACAGTGTATGATACTTCAAACAAGATATCTGATGTTACCTTAAGTTACAGTGTATGATGCTACATACTAGATACCTGCTGTTTCCGAAGGCTGCCATGTCTGAAGGTACAAACAAGATATCGGCTGTTTCCTAAAGCAACAGTGTATGATACTTTAAACTTGATATCTGCTGGGTTTTTCCAGGGCTGCTGTGTCTGAAGCTACAAACAGGTTAATGCTCTATGTGTGTATTATTGTAATGAACCTGAGCCACTGAAACCTTCTACAAGTATCTTATATTGGCTTTTGCCTGGAAACATCCTGTAGAAAATTGTTTCCAAGACAAGGAATACATCATCTTGATGAATACTCAGGGGAGGTTATTTTATTACATTGTTGTACAATGATGTGTATAGGGCAAATCACCTGAGGACGAAATCTCATTAACCAACACATCCATATAGAGTAGACACTCTCAATCACCACAATCACATTTCCTCCAAAGGTTCTATCCCTGGATGTAATTGTGGCATGGCTGCCTGTCTCACACATGGCTGGGTAGTGTCCCACAGTGAATAAGTGCCAAGGTAGCTAGGCATGGCCCATCATCAGCCAGGCTCCAGGCCATCTACAGCTATTGATCCTCATTTCACTGCAGGGATACAAAGTGAAGAAAGATGTAACACAGGCTGGACATAGGTAACTGACCACTATAGGCGGGCAAATTAACACAGGCCAGACAGTGCTAACTGACCACTATAGGCGGGCAAATTAACACAGGCCAGACATAGCTAACTGACCACTATAGGCAAGAAAATGAACACAGGCCAGACATAGCTAACTGACCACTATAGGCAGGAAAATGAACACAGGCAAGACATAGCTAACCGACCACTATAGGTGGGCAAATTAACACAGGCCAGACATAGCTAACTGACCACTATAGGCAGGAAAATGAACACAGGCCAGACATAGCTAACTGACCACTATAGGCGGGCAAATTAACACAGACCGGACATAGCTAACTGACCACCATAGGCGGGCAAATTAACACAGGCCAGACACAGCTAGCTGACCACTTTAGGCCAGCAAATTAATACAGACCAGACATCGGTAACTGACCACTATAGGCTGGCAAATTAACACAGGCCAGACACAGCTAGCTGACCACTATAGGCAGGCAAATTAATACAGACCAGACATCGGTAACTGACCACTATAGGCAGATTTATTAACACAGGCTGGACATAACTAACTGACCACTGTAGGCAGGAAAATTAACACAGGCTTGACTTAGGTAACTGACAACCATAGACAGGAAAATTAACACAGGCGGGTAAATTAGCACAGGCCAGACATAGCTAACTGACCACCATAGGCAGGCAAATTAACACAGGCTGGACATAGGGAACTGACCACTATAGGCAGGCTAATTAACCCAGGCTGGACATAAGTAACTTACCGCCATAGGCGGGCAAATTAACACAGGCTGGGCATAAGTAACTGACCACTATAGGCAGGATAATTAAAAAAGGCTGGACATAAGTAAATGACCACTATAGGCAGGGAAATTAAAACAGGCTGGACATAGGGAACTGACCACTATAGGCAGGCTAATTAACACAGGCTGGACATAAGTAACTGACCACTATAGGCAGGCAAATTAACACAGGCTGGACATAGGTAACTGACCACTATAGGCAGGCTAATTAACAATTAAAATTGTGTCTTTACACCTAAATTATCTACCAGACGTGGGAGACCCAGAGAATAATAGGAAGGAAATACATGATAATCTATCTAAAACCCTACATGGCTTTTAGCTAGACCACTCATTGTATGACAAATCATGTTTACATTGGCTGTCATTTCACCATGGCTGCAAATCTCACGCTGAAGACAAAATCTCAACAAATATGCAATTTTGATAAAAACACCACACAAGATTGTTTTGAGAAGGTTTTTTGTTTCCAAAGTGATGAACCATATCTGGAGGAAAGCATGTGTGTATGGTGAGGGATAGCAGGCTGGGGAGTGATGGGAGGTAGTATATTGGTGTGTGTGGTGGTGGGCATGTCTGCTACATTCATTGATGATAACCCTGATTTGGCACACATCCCCAGGAATGTGCTTCACGGTGTGGGTCCAGGTAGGCTGGGATTTCCTGGTCTAGCCCCCATCCTATTACACCTGGCCCGTACAGGTGATTGTAGAGCAGCTTTAATTACCCCCACTATGTTAGAGGTAACAGGAAGTCAGTAGGGTTAGAACAGATCGCAAAAAATTGCTGCCCCACCTGAAATATAAATAAGCACCCATGCTCCTATGTTATACTAACAAGGGGATGTATGGTAATACAGGTTACTGAAGGTCACTGCCAATCTCCTATAAATTATCACCCTCCCATATTAGAGGTAATTGATTGGGGTGTTAAATGGTACAAATATATATCAGTGATTGATTGAACCCTCCCCTTATAGTAGAGGATCTGTGAATAGTGTGAATTTTATTCCTTCTCCTCTAGGTTAGAAGTAAAAGAATGTGTTTATCCCTGTGAAGACATGAGAATGACCCCCCTCCCCCTCCCCCAACCCCACAATGCCATATATCAGCTTTATTGTGTATATATATATATATCTCTCTTCCCTGACCAACCTGCCAACATTGCCTTGTCAGTGGTGTATATATTTTTATCCACTTAGGATTGTTTGTAAACAGTGGCAGAGAATGTATACTGATGTTATAATTGATTTTATTAGCTTCTATGTGGATGACCTTGTAAGTGTACACAGACTCTTCCTCTCAGGTGTCACTGTACAGCCATTCTGCTACAAAGTTTACCTTACCCCTACTCCATTACTTCACTCATTAAAATGTGACTGCCTTCCCCTATTCCATTACTTCACCCATTAAAATGTGACTGTATTCCCCCTATTCCATTACTTCACCCATTAAAATGTGACTGTATTCCCCTATTCCATTACTTCACCCATTAAAATGTGACTGCCTTCCCATATCTCGGCTATCCACTCATTCTCATTTCACTCCAACACCTAAATCGGGGCTGCATTTTCTTATTACAACATCCATTAAAATGTGACTGCCTCTCCTATCTCTGTACCAATTTAAGTCTGTACTCGCCTGATGTCTTGATCGCATTCCCTTTTCTCTGCACTCTATGAATTAATCTTAATGTATTCCTAATCTCGGCACTCAAACCATTAAATCTCAGATTCCATATCCAGTCAAAATGATCTGACACAGATTTTTTGTAGTTAAAACTGAATTGCTATCAAAACGGCTATTCCTTGCGTCCTGTTATATTACCCCTACGACTGAAACCCTGTCGGACACTGACATCTGCGACTGAGTTTGTTATATCACCACTACTAGTCAGGTTCTATGTATTCAGGTCTTTTTATCAAATAGCACGCTTCAAAATAATCAATAGGTGACATGATCAAATACCAATCTTCAAAAGTAATCAATGGGTGACATGGCTATTGACACGATGAATTCTTGGTGTTTTCTGGCTACTGTAATCTGTATGGAATATTAATGACATGGCTCAGTTTGTTGTAGATATCCTTTAATTTGACAATTGACAGGTTGTTGAGGTTTCAATCTTGTCAGCTTGACTTAGTCAGTGACTAGCGAATCGGTCAGGAGTTTAAGCAGACAACAATTAGGAGATAAACAGTTTATCCTACTGTGTTATCTATAAGTGGGGAACTAGCAATATCAGAAAACGTCGGGGATATATTTATTGAACTAAGATTTGTCAATTCCCTCATGTATGGAGTCTCCTATCGGAGACAGATGATCAGGAATGGTTTAGAAAACTGGAACATGTGATGGGCAAAGGCTTCAGTTGTTTGTAAGGAATCAGGTAAGCTGTCTGATACTGATGGAAAACTTGTGTTCTGAGGTAACTGGTAATTACTCAAGGATTATTATATATACTGCCTGTATACACATTATACAGTACCAGTGATTTGTGCTAGAATAGGGTACCTTGTACACATTATACCAGTGATTTGTGCTAGAATAGGGTACCTAGTACACATTATACCAGTGATTTGTGTTTGAGTTAAGGTTATATGCTACCTGACACATTATACCTGTAATCTGTATTAGACTTCAGGTTATATGCTACCTTATACAATTATGGACTTCAGGTGAGGGCTTTCTCTGATTGACAGACCTGGTTTGAACAATATTTACCGAGTTATGAGTTAAGGTTAGATATCAGCTTTACATTCTATATTTGTGTTAGAAGTTATCTCCCTTCATTAAAGGATATATACTGTAGATAATATTCAAATAGTCATATATTCATTGACCATGAACAAAATCACTTCTTATGACATTTTACATTTTAGTGTAGAAAATATTTTGGAAAAGCAATGCATGCCGTAGCAGGTGAGATAGCAAGTATCGTGAAAACAATTAAAAATAACTCTGCGGGACTTCAGCTATAAACATAACTAGGGGTGGGGCATCTCATGAAGACTGGATGGTTCAGAATTAACACTTCTCAAAACATTTATTGTTCTAAAATATTTTTGGTAAGGTGGGTCCAACATTATGGTCAGTTATTGAAATAAACACACATTTTGGTTTAGACAGTAAGATAAATTGATGATACACAATCTCGCAGTATCTGAAGAATTCAACACACATTTGTTTGTTTTAGACAGAGTTTGTCTGTTGCTGTGGAGGTTTGGGGTAGATATGGTAACAGCAGACTAGACATGCCTACTGAACCATTCACCAGTGGTTGTAGTCCAAACAGGTGTACAGATCTGTGAAGGCATGGTGTCTGTCTTAAAGACCCCTGTACCACTGCAAAAACTAACAAAGTGTATAACTATATATAGGAAAAACAAGTGCAGTGGGACAGTAATCCTTTATACCTACAGTTCCCCAAACCACTTCCAAAAACTGTATCTAAGTATCAGATCCCCAAACCACTGCCAAAAACTGTATCTAAGTATCAGATCCCCAAACCACTGCCAACAACTGTAACTAAGTATCAGATCCCCAAACCACTGCCAAAATCTGTAACTAAGTATCAGATCCCCAAACCACTGCCAAAAACTGTATCTAAGTATCAGATCCCCAAACCACTGCCAAAAACTTAATCTAAGTATCAGATTCCCAAACCACTGCCAAAAACTGTATCTAAGTATCAGTTCCCCAAACCACTGCCAAAAACTGTAATTAAATATCAGATTCCCAAACCACTGCCAAAAACTGTATCTAAGTATCACATCCCCAAACCACTGCCAAAAACTGTATCTAAGTATCAGATCCCCAAACCACAGCCAAAAACTGTATCTAAGTATCAGATCCCCAAACCACAGCCAAAAACTGTATCTAAGTATCAGATCCCCAAACCACTGCCAAAATCTGTAACTAAGTATCAGATCCCCAAACCACTGCCAAAAACTTAATCTAAGTATCAGATCCCCAAACCACTGCCAAAAACTGAATCTAAGTATCAGATCCCCAAACCACTGCCAAAATCTGTAACTAAGTATCAGATCCCCAAACCACTGCCAAAAACTGAATCTAAGTATCAGATCCCCAAACCACTGCCAAAATCTGTAACTAAGTATCAGATCCCCAAACCACTGCCAAAAACTGTATCTAAGTATCGGAAACATTTTTTTCTGGTAAAGGTTTGATTATTTATTTCTAAAAAGAAAACCATATCTTGCAGGACTTTAATAAGAGGTAATAAATCAAATATAATTAACAATAGTGTTCTTAGTGTAAAAAAATCATTTGGGCTAGACTGGGACTTGAACCTGATTGATTGATTGATTTACTACCATATTGTTGGGTTATCCAGCAGAAGAGTTGTACTCTCTCTCTAGCTGGTCGGCAAAAGTGTCCCCAAACAGAAGTTAAGGGGAGGTTACTGTGTATGGGAAAAACCACACTGCAGTGGGACGGGGATCCTTAACCCTTAGGCTGCTAAAGTCGGGCCGTCAGTGCTACGCACGGCATATGTCGTTTCTCGGTCTGTAGGTTTTGATCGGTAGCCGGGAAGTGTGAAGTCGGGTTGTTGCTATACCAAACCCGAACGTGTATAGTAGAAGGCTTCTGATTGGTTGTTTTGTCATTACTTTCGATATTCACGGCAGTGTACCCTAGTAATAACCAAAGGTGTGCGAGAGAATTTCAAATCGAAAAAAAACATCATAAAAATGGCGGACGTATAGATTGAAGCGATGAATATGATGGTAAACATTTATTCTCCATCGTCACCTACGATGATAATAAAGGTTTTGAAGGGTTTGACTTGGTTGATGTGGAAATACTTCGGTGTAACATAATATGTTACTTTCCAATAAACGGCTTTATGCCCTACGCAAACAGGAAAATATCGGCGGAACGAGGCGCACATGTCGTCTGCAGGTGAGGCCGAATTGAACATTGAGATTGATACGTTTTGAGCCGATTTATTTCTTCAAACTTTTTATCGGTGATTTAATCATAAACTAGACCGTAGCTTAGATATATCTATATGCCGACTGTGACAGTTAATGTATTGAATGGCGCCCTGAAACCGGTAGAAAATCACATGCAATTCTTTACGAAATACCTGACCTTTTTACCTGAGAATCTCCGTGTAAATTACAGCGTCTTATGTCAAAAATGAAGTTTATAATCTCTGTTATCATTTGCCAATCCCATTTGCGGACAGAAATAATCTTAAAATGATCTTTCTCTTGCTTAAATCCCATTAATTAAAAGTTTAACATTTTCTTACCTTTATTACCACCTGTACAGGTAAATACTGAAGCAACTTTAGAATTGAAAACGTCAATATAAGCTAGAGACAACAACGAACAATTTTCATACAACTTTTTTTCACATATAACAAATATTTTCCAAGTTATGCACATTTGAAAAATCAAGTAAATTAATTTAAATTTCAATAATTAATTCAGCAGTGGTGTCCCTTTACATAGAAATCAATGTAGCAGCCTAAGGGTTAATAGCTTAATAGCTAGAGATAACTAATTTAGTCCTACAACTTCACCAACCCCACTATCAAGTGTTATAATTCTTAAAGTTATTATGTCAGTAAGATTTCAGTGTTTGTTTTCTACCCAAAATTTACAGCAGCCTGTTTCTATATGAATTCAGAAGATAAAGCATATTTTTTTTTATTGAAATTGGGCAGATCTGCCTTATTTTTTCTTCATTTTGGGAAAATAAAGAACTTGATAGGGGAAGCGCAGCCTGTATTCGGCTGTAAAACTAAGGGGCAAATCACTGGATACAGCAAATAAAGAAAATATGAACAAACAAACAAAAAGACAGTAGATTTATCTCTGTATGAATAATTTTACAATATTTATGTAAATTTCAAATATCCATCTATTTCTCTCAAAATACTTCACTGTTACATAATCGTTGGAAACTCCTCGTAGTCCCATCATGTTTTGGTCGTGTTAGAAATCTATAATAAAAAACATGAGCCCTGAAGAGTATTGAGCAGAAAGCACGTTAATGGCTGAAGTCCATGTAAACATCTCATCTGTTGTAATGGATTGACTAGATGGTCTAGAGCCCAGGGAAAGGTCTCCGTCATATTGACAAAACCTTATTGCTCTCCGATCAGCCATCTGGGTGATAGGCACTCTCCCTAGGCGGTCCCATAGTGACTATTTTCTCCACCAATCAAAGCCCTCCATACAAATCTCCAATTAACTGCAATTCTGAACCAGCACATCCAGAAATACATCGATCAATCTATCCTTCAGGGTTCATTTTATGGACAGGAGATACTGTCACATATGCAAATTCGTCAAAAATATTTAACTAAAAAATTTTTTTTAGTAAAAATAAAAGAAGAAGAAAGGATAATATCACTTTTTGTGACTTAAATTTTATGGGTTTAAGCTTCAGATTGATTTAAATGTAAACTGAATGCCGTTGCTAGCGTAAGATTAAGTGCGACATGTGTACATGTGTTTTATGTTTAAATGCTGTAAAGGAAAAGTCTTACTACACAAAATTGTTGAGTTCATAAAAACTACTTTCATTTATTATGTAGTTTCTTTAAAATGTTCAAGTTTTACTACAGAATAAAGTAGATTGTGAAGTACTAAAATTCCATCGGAGTGAGAAAAAATCCAACGTGTTTGTGCATGAATCCTAATGTTTTCCAGCTCAAACATTTCACAAGTAGGTCTTTATATGTAGCTTCAGGGAAATTAAGTAGTTAATGTATTAGTGTATAGTATCCATTTTACAGACAACCTGTTTTCAAGAAAATTGCTTCTTGAATATAGGAATTCAAATCTTTATCATTTGATTCAAAGAAGTATCTTTCCCAGTGTCAGGCTCGCTGATATGCAGATGACACAGATTATCTGTTGTCTGAAATGTCACATTTCTGGTACTGCTAAACTTAAGTATTTCTGGAATACATTTACAATGAAATAAGTGGTTGCTATAATAGATTACAGTTTCTGTGTAGTAACAAAGATTGGTGGTGATTGACAAAAGTTCCCCAAATTTAACAGGAAATGTCATGGTGGTTAAACCTGCAGCAGATGCTCTCTCATTCAGAACAATTTGTTTTGTATCCAATATTATTATTTTTTTTTTGGGGGGGGGGGGGGTCATGTTGTCTTTATTATTGTTTTGGTGTCAATCTTAACATTTCCTGCTATTGTATGTTGATGCTGTAGAATATGAGCTGTGTATTAAGTCTGTTAACAACATGTTTGTCTTTACCCTGGTGTGTTGATGTTGTGGTATATTAGTCCTGTATGTTACCTTAGGCTGCTACGCACGGCAAAAGTCGGGTCGTCAGTGCTACGCATGGCATATGCCGTTTCTCGGTCTGTAGGTTTGATCGGTAGCCAGGAAGTGTGAAGTCAGGTTGTTGCTATACCAAACCCGAACGCGTATAGTAAAAGGCTTCTGATTGGTTGTTTTGTCATTACTTTCGATATTCCCAGCAGTATACCCTAGTTATGACCAAAGGTGTGCTAGCGAATTTCAAATTGAGAAAAAAAGTCATAAAAATGGCATAATTGTAGATTGATGCGATGAATATGATGGTAAACATTTATTCTCCAGCGTCACCTACGATGATAATAAAGGTTTTGAAGGGTTTGACATGGTTTAATGTGGAAATACTTTGGTGTAACATAATATGGACGGCTTTGTGCCCTACGCAAACAGGAACATATCGGCGGACTGAGGCGCACATGTCGTCTGCAGGTGAGGCCGAACTGAACATTGACTGGTATACACCATGTTTGTGTGTTTTGTTGATGCTGTGGTATTCACCATGTTTGTGGGTTTTGTTGATGCTGTGGTATACACCATGTTTTTTGGTTTTGTTGATGCTGTGGTATACACCATGTTTGTATGTTTTGTTGATGCTGTGGTATTCACCATGTTTGTATGTTTTGTTGATGCTGTGGTATACACCATGTTTGTGTGTTTTGTTGATGCTGTGGTATACACCATGTTTGTATGTTTTGTTGATGCTGTGGTATACACCATGTTTGTATGTTTTGTTGATGCTGTGGTATACACCATGTTTGTATGTTTTGTTGATGCTGTGGTATACACCATGTTTGTATGTTTTGTTGATGCTGTGGTATACACCATGTTTGTATGTTTTGTTGATGCTGTGGTATACACCATGTTTGTATGTTTTGTTGATGCTGTGGTATACACCATGTTTGTATGTTTTGTTGATGCTGTGGTATACACCATGTTTGTATGTTTTGTTGATGCTGTGGTATACACCATGTTTGTATGTTTTGTTGATGCTGTGGTATACACCATGTTTGTATGTTTTGTTGATGCTGTGGTATACACCATGTTTGTATGTTTTGTTGATGCTGTGGTATACACCATGTTTGTATGTTTTGTTGATGCTGTGGTATACACCATGTTTGTATGTTTTGTTGATGCTGTGGTATACACCATGTTTGTATGTTTTGTTGATGCTGTGGTATACACCATGTTTGTATGTTTTGTTGATGCTGTGGTATACACCATGTTTGTATGTTTTGTTGATGCTGTGGTATACACCATGTTTGTATGTTTTGTTGATGCTGTGGTATACACCATGTTTGTATGTTTTGTTGATGCTGTGGTATACACCATGTTTGTATGTTTTGTTGATGCTGTGGTATACACCATGTTTGTATGTTTTGTTGATGCTGTGGTATACACCATGTTTGTATGTTTTGTTGATGCTGTGGTATACACCATGTTTGTATGTTTTGTTGATGCTGTGGTATACACCATGTTTGTATGTTTTGTTGATGCTGTGGTATACACCATGTTTGTATGTTTTGTTGATGCTGTGGTATACACCATGTTTGTATGTTTTGTTGATGCTGTGGTATACACCATGTTTGTATGTTTTGTTGATGCTGTGGTATACACCATGTTTGTATGTTTTGTTGATGCTGTGGTATACACCATGTTTGTATGTTTTGTTGATGCTGTGGTATACACCATGTTTGTATGTTTTGTTGATGCTGTGGTATACACCATGTTTGTATGTTTTGTTGATGCTGTGGTATACACCATGTTTGTATGTTTTGTTGATGCTGTGGTATACACCATGTTTGTATGTTTTGTTGATGCTGTGGTATACACCATGTTTGTATGTTTTGTTGATGCTGTGGTATACACCATGTTTGTATGTTTTGTTGATGCTGTGGTATACACCATGTTTGTATGTTTTGTTGATGCTGTGGTATACACCATGTTTGTATGTTTTGTTGATGCTGTGGTATACACCATGTTTGTATGTTTTGTTGATGCTGTGGTATACACCATGTTTGTATGTTTTGTTGATGCTGTGGTATACACCATGTTTGTATGTTTTGTTGATGCTGTGGTATACACCATGTTTGTATGTTTTGTTGATGCTGTGGTATACACCATGTTTGTATGTTTTGTTGATGCTGTGGTATACACCATGTTTGTATGTTTTGTTGATGCTGTGGTATACACCATGTTTGTATGTTTTGTTGATGCTGTGGTATACACCATGTTTGTATGTTTTGTTGATGCTGTGGTATACACCATGTTTGTATGTTTTGTTGATGCTGTGGTATACACCATGTTTGTATGTTTTGTTGATGCTGTGGTATACACCATGTTTGTATGTTTTGTTGATGCTGTGGTATACACCATGTTTGTATGTTTTGTTGATGCTGTGGTATACACCATGTTTGTATGTTTTGTTGATGCTGTGGTATACACCATGTTTGTATGTTTTGTTGATGCTGTGGTATACACCATGTTTGTATGTTTTGTTGATGCTGTGGTATACACCATGTTTGTGTGTTTTGTTGATGCTGTGGTATACACCATGTTTGTGTGTTTTGTTGATGCTGTGGTATACACCATGTTTGTGTGTTTTGTTGATGCTGTGGTATACACCATGTTTGTATGTTTTGTTGATGCCGTGGTATACACCATGTTTTTGTGTTTTGTTGATGCTGTGGTATTCACCATGTTTGTATGTTTTGTTGGTGCTGTGGTATACCCCATGTTTTTGTGTTTTGTTGATGCTGTGGAATTCACCATGTTTGTATGTTTTGTTGATGCCGTGGTATACCCCATGTTTTTGTGTTTTGTTGATGGTGTGGTATACACCATGTTCGTGTGGATGCTGTGGTACACACCATGTTTGTATGTTTTGTTGTTGCTGTGGTATACACTATGTTTGTATGTGGTATACACCATGTTTGTATGTTTTGGTGATGCTGTGGTATACACCATGTTCGTGTGGATGCTGTGGTACACACCATGTTTGTATGTTTTGTTGTTGCTGTGGTATACACTATGTTTGTATGTGGTATACACCATGTTTGTATGTTTTGGTGATGCTGTGGTATACACCATGTTCGTGTGGATGCTGTGGTACACACCATGTTTGTATGTTTTGTTGTTGCTGTGGTATACACTATGTTTGTATGTGGTATACACCATGTTTGTATGTTTTGTTGATGCTGTGGTATACACTATGTTTGTATTGATGCTGTGGTATTCACCATGTTTGTGGGCTTTGTTGATGTTGTGTTGTACAGCTGTCCCTGTTGCACACTCCTACTGTCCTCAACATATTGGCTTGTTCTAGTGGCGTGATATGTGTGCAGTTCTGGAGATAACCTCAGATAAGCCTGGTTACAGCTGTCGGGGGCGGTGCCCCCTCCCATCAAGGTAAACTGTACACACACCATACATCCTACATACAGCCTAACCTATCACTAACATGCATCAGACTCAATCTGCTTGTAAAACAGGCACTCTGTTCTCACCCTGGTTCAACACTCACCATGACGGAGGCTAACAGCCAGGATAAAAAAGGAAAACATTCAAAGGTCATATGTAACCAAGATAAGAAAATTACTATTTATATATTTACTTTTATCAGATTGCAACACAGCTTGATGATCACTGTGTCCCGTGGACTAAATGTATTTCTATTATGTGGCCATAAAAACATAAACTAAGCAAAGAAGAAACCAGTCAAAGTGTGCAGTTAGCAGTCCATGGTATTTTATATGAGCTGTACCATATTGACTGTAATTACCAACCCGGGTACTCGGAAATATTGGCAGAAGTGGGCTCTTATTAAGATAAAACTAGGTTGTAGGAGTGACAGAACTGTCAAACACATTCCCAGAGAAAATTCCAAAATTGTTCACTCTTTTTTTAAAAATCTGAAAAACAGTAATCACAAAGTGAGACTTAAATGTTTGATATAAAATGCATAGTACTATTTTTTATAAACAGAGGACTAGAATGGTGATCATATATTCAGGAGAATAGGTGCTTCTGTCATTTCAATAATTGCCCCAAAAAGGTATGGGGTCTCAAGGGCAGGAGTCCTTATAACAGTGAATATGGTATATGGCCTGCAGTTATGGCAGTACCCTATACCAATAGAGGAAGCCGTGTACAGAGGTACTGATTGATGTGTAGGTCAAAGGTTAAAAACATGTTGTCATTAATTGTAGGATAACTGAAAATCTCACAGGGAATACCATTCAGACCGAGATTAAGGTTGCCTTTGATATTGAACTACCCGGGTTTACATAAAGTTCCATTAGTTGTTATGGATGTAGTCATTATTTAGGGAGTACTTTAAATAAATTAATGAAATACATTGCATAAGTTTTAAAAGGTATGAAGTGAGTAAAAGATCTGTTTTGCAATTTCCTCAATCAAGTCAGTTTGATAAATGTATCAAATCCTTGTATGGGACTAGACATATCACAAAAACGTGGGTGAACATCTAACACAAAGCAGAGTCTATCTCCACTGAACTTTTAAGTGGCCTGACTTTGAGGATACTTGTTTACTTGATGTTTCTGATATGCTGTTAAACCCCATTGTGTTGGGTTATAAGTGTCATATATTATAAGTGCATGGCACAAATATCCCCGACACTACCCCTGAATATGCTGTTTCCTTAATCTAAGTTGATAAGTATGAGCACATGAGGAAGGAGAAATTTGCCACTTCCTATAGAACATTGCGGATACTACCACTTATATAGACATAGTTATTTCCCCACTGTCCCATACTCTCGCAGGGAGGCCTCAGGACCAGGCAGGTAATATACTACGGAGAGATAATTTTTGTGTTCAAAGATAACTAGTGTTGAGGACTGAGTCCTGGTGTGGTATTAGCTGCTACTGGAGAAAAATCATTGGTTTGATCAAGGATGTGTACATTTGTTTATTATTTAGTCAGATAAAAGATTTGTTTTCTTGTGAAATCCTTCAGGTATTGATCAATACAGCCTTAGTTTCCATACATATGATAACTCAATAACTAAGTATATCAAATACAATTTTTTCATCAGCTAAAATGAAATGTGTATTTTTTATAAGTTATAAAATGTGTTAATATGTAACAGACTTTTTCTCATGTCTGATCGAAAGTGATGCAGAAATCTTCGCTGGACCGTGAAGATAACACTGACTCTTATTTTCTCTATACAGGCGCCACTGCCAGAATGTTAACTAGATTTTAAAATTGGAACCTGGATATAGTCCGTAATAGACATTGTACTTGTTCTAAAATTGTACAAGATGTGCGACCTGTGTGATGTTACACAGATGACTTTTGATCTGTGTGGTACACAGGTCTGAGGTGTAGACTTGGCGGGCTAGTCTGTATCAGTACGAAGCAGCCCCTACATAATCTAGACTGAGAGGGAGTTTATATGTCTATAACATCCTGTGGTTTGATCCAGAGTAAGGCTCATTTCAATGCATGGGCATTCCTTTTAACAAGGCTAAAAGCTATATGAAGGAAGCTGACACAAGAATTGGCACTTGGTAAAACTGAGCAGCTATCACCCTTGTGTGTGTAGTATATACCTACTGGACGTAAGAGCCAACACATCATCATCTGTCTATTGGCATCTATTTGTAGTGGGGAACCAGGTCTTAAGTGTGATGAAAGTCAATAGGAGGTATGAGAGTGTTAATTCTGTAACTGCAGGCGTAAAAGTAATTACATATCTGATCCACATAAGACACTGGCAGATGATGAGCCCACTAATGTTATCAGCGACACCTTTACTACTTCATGCATTGTACATGTCTAGTTCACTCTAGCACTAGTTCAGGCCTTGAGGATGCCTAGCTCACTATAGTACTAATTCAGGTCTTGTGGATGCCTAGCTCACTTTAGCACTTGTTCAGGCCTTGAGGATGCCTAGCTCACTATAGTACTAGTTCAGGCCTTGCGGATGCCTAGCTCACTAGAGTATTAGTTCAGGCCTTGTGGATGCCTAGCTCTCTTTAGCACTAGTTCGGGCCTTGTGGATGCCTAGTTCACTATAGCACTAGTTCAGGCCTTGCGGATGCCTCGTTCACTCTCGCACTCGTTCAGGCCTTGAGGATGCCTAGCGCACTAGAGTACTAGTTCAGGCCTTGAGGACGCCTAGTTCACTCTAGCACTAGTTTAGGCCTTGTGGATGCCTAGCTCATTTTAGCACTAGTTCGGGCCTTGTGGATGCCTAGTTCACTATAGCACTAGTTCAGGCCTTGAGGATGCCTAGCTCACTATAGTACTAGTTCAGGCCTTGAGGATGCCTAGTTCACTCTAGCACTAGTTCAGGCCTTGAGGATGCCTAGCTCACTATAGTACTAGTTCAGGCCTTGTGGATGCCTAGCTCACTTTAGCACTAGTTCGGGCCTTGTGGATGCCTAGCTCACTATAGTATTAGCTTGTTTAGGCCTTGTGAGGATACCTAGCTCACTTTAGCACTAGTTTGGGCCTTGTGGATGCCTAGCTCACTATAGCACTAGTTCAGGCCTTGAGGATGCCTAGTTCACTATAGCATTATTTGAGGCCACGTGGATGCCTAGCTCACTATATCACTAGTTGTACCTTGTGGATGCCTAGCTCACTAGAGTATTAGTTCAGGCCTTGTGGATGCCTAGCTCATTATAGTACTAGCTAGTTTAGTGTTGTGGATGCCTAGCTCATGGTGAGATACTATGACACTAGTTCAGGCCTTTATTTTGGATGCCTAGCTCACTATACATGAAGTACTAGTTCAATTATAGCAGATTCTTAGCTTACTGTTGTAGTTAGTCAGGTATTGTTGATTTTTAGCTCAATGTTAATAGTTATACATGAGATATTTTGGATTTCTAATAATTATTGTTTTCAGACATTGCAGATGTTCAGGCATTGTAAAAGACTCATACTAGTAATTAATTATGTCATTCAATGAATTCCAAGCTGACTTAAATATTGTGTGTTGGCCTTGTGGATTCCAAGCTCGCCTTTAATTGTGTTCGGGTATTTTTGATTCCAATTACGCTTTCTCTAATGTTGTTTATTGACATTGCATATTCTAAGCTCTCTCTAATAATTATTGTGTTCAGACATTGCGCATCATGCTAGTGGCAGCTCAGGCCTTGTTGATGAGTTGGTACTTGACTATAGAATGTGCTATTACTCTTGCCTAGTTAAACATGTTACATGTATACATAGTAGTGTCACATGTATACATAGTAGTGACACATGTATACATAGTAGTGTTACATGTATAAATAGTAGTGTCACATGTATACATAGTAGTCTCACATGTATACATAGTAGTGTTACATGTATACATAGTAGAGTCACATGTATACATAGTAGTGTCACATGTCTACATAGTAGTGTCATATGTATACATAGTAGTGTCACATGTATTCATAGTAGTGTCATATGTATACATAGTAGTGTCACATGTATACATACTAGTGTCACATGTATACATAGTAGTGTCACTTGTATACATAGTAGTGTCATATGTATACATACTAGTGTCACATGTATACATAGTAGTGTTACATGTATAAATAGTAGTGTCACATGTATACATAGTAGTCTCACATGTATACATAGTAGTGTTACATGTATACATAGTAGAGTCACATGTATACATAGTAGTGTCACATGCATACATAGTAGTGTCACATGTATACATAGCAGTGTTACATGTATACATAGTAGTGTCACATGTCTACATAGTAGTGTCATATGTATACATAGTAGTGTTACATGTACACATAGTAGTGTCACATGTATACATAGTAGTCTTACATGTATACATAGTAGTGTCACATGTATACATAGTAGTGTCACATGTATACATAGTAGTGTCACCTCATCACTGCTACACTAAATAACTCGACACAGGTTATTTACTGTAGATTATACTGTCAAGTTCTGTTGTTGTATCATTTTTAGCTCGCCTGGCCCATAGGGCCATGTGAGCTTATGCCGTATTGCGGCGTCCGGCGTCCGGCCGTCAACTTTTTCTTTTGAACGACTTCTTCTGAAGAACTGTAGGCCCTAGGTTCATGATATTTGGCCAGTAGATACCTGGGATGGAGTGCTATGAAGTTTCCTCATTAAAATGACCTTGTTCTTCTTTAAAGGTTACAGCGGTCAAATATGTGTAAAAATTCAAACAACAATATCCTAAGAACCATTTGAACTAGAGTCATGATACTTGGGTATGTTATGTAGACCAGCAGTGCGAGTTTTTTTTTTCAATAACAGTAATGAGATCAAAGGTCAACTTTAAATGCTAGTCGGGGTCAAATGTCAACTTTGGTTAAAAGCTTCAACAATCTTCCTAAGTTCCATAAGGCTCAGGTCATGATATTTGGTCAGTAGGTACCTGGGATGGAGTGCTATAAAGTTTCCTCATTAAAATGACCTTGACCTTCTTTCAAGGTCACCGGGGTCAAATATGTTAAAAACTTCAAACAATATCCTAAGAACCATTTGTACTAGAGTCATGATACTTGGGTATGTTATGTAGACCAGCTGTGTGGATTCTTTTCTTTATTACAGTAATGAGGTCAAAAGTCAACTTTAAGTGCAAGTCGGGAGTCAAAGGTCAATATGGGTTAATAGCTTTAAATTTAAATTTTCAAGTTTCAAACAACAATATCTTCAGAACCGTTTAAGAGATGTTAAAATGTCTTGTGTTCTAGTTACCAAATTTGGTCGTAAGTTACCATATGTCAGTTGCATATAACAAAAGAAACAGGTGAGCGATACAGGCCCTCTGGGCCTCTTGTCCATTATAGTAAACTTTGTTTCTTGATGAAATTGCCAATTTTGGAATGGGTGGTAGGGCAAATGTTTTACTATTTTCACTTGCTACAATTTTGTTTCAACCAATTTTTGTAAATTGCATTTTACATCTAATCATAATTATAAGGATATATGGATCAAGTCGCAAACTTATATTCACTACTTTGTTATGAATTAAGGGTTCTTCGTTTTTCTTTGGAGTAGTAAGGAGACTACAGTATGCTGTAGAGTAACTCTGTATAATACAATGTTAGAGGGCTAGTAGACTGTGAGGTTGTGCAGGTGTAAACACACAGTAACAGATGTCTGGACCAGAGATTATTAAACAGTACTGTACACAGGCTGCACCGTAGCTCTGATTGCTCCCCATACACAACCAACTGCCTTCACAATGATGAGTATGCACATAACACACATGCTATACTGCCTGCTGTAACACAGTGCATCCATGCAACCCCGCCACAGGGGGTCTCCATGCCATTGTTTACAGGTGTAACTCGTTACAGGTAAGCAGAGGTTACTGGTATTGTTAGGTAGGTTTGTTGGGACTTTTTTTAGTAAGAAATGACACTAAAAATATGTGAAATGCTGGTGAATTCAGGAAGCTTGTGTATATAGGTACTTCAGTGTCTGCTAGGCTATCTTACATGGGGAGGGCAATCTAAAGCTGGTACAAACATATCAAGATTTCTGTTTACATATCAGCTTGGCTTTTAAAGCATTTGTGTCTCGCCTAATATCATGGATGGTGATGTTTATCAAAAGTGATGCTATCTTCTATAATTATTTTACATTTTCACACATTTTTGCAGGTTTTTGCAGGCATAAATTTTACTTTTTTCTGTTCCTGTGAAATACCTCCGCTGACTTTAACTGCTATGAGTTATTACTCCTGTCCCGAGATCCAAGATTGTGTAATCCCTACCCTCAGCCCTTAGTCAAGGGGCCGTCACACCCACAGCCAGGGACTGGTTACTCTTCAGTTGTCACAGCCAGGGACTGGTTACTCTTCAGTTGTCACACCCACAACCAGGGACTGATTACTCTTATGTTGTCACAGCCAGGGAATGGTTACTCTTCAGTTGTCACAGCCAGGGACTGGTTACTCTTCAGTTGTCACAACCAGGGACTGGTTACTCTTCAGTTGTCACAGCCAGGGACTGGTTACTCTTTAGTTGTCATACACACAGCCAGGGACTGGTTATTCTTCAGTTGTCACACCCACAGCCAGGGACTGGTTTACTCTTCAGTTGTCACACCCACAGCCAGGGACTGGTTTACTCTTCAGTTGTCACAGCCAGGGAATGGTTACTCTTCAGTTGTCACACCCACAGCCAGGGACTGGTTACTCTTCAGTTGTCACACCCACAGCCAGGGACTGGTTTACTCTTCAGTTGTCACAACCAGGGACTGGTTTCTCTTCAGTTGTCACACCCACAGCCAGGGACCGGTTACTCTTCAGTTGTCACAGCCAGGGACTGATTACTCTTCAGTTGTCACAGCCAGGGACTGGTTACTCTTCAGTTGTCACAACCACAGCCAGGGACTGGTTACTCTTAAGTTGTCACAGCCAGGGACTGGTTACTCTTCAGTTGTCACACACACAGCCAGGGACTGGTTTACTCTTCAGTTGTCACACCCACAGCCAGGGACAGAGGACCCTGTGGAAGATAAGCTTCGCTAAACAGGTTTTGTATCCTCAATAAATAAAGTTTATTATTATTAGTCCTATTGGTTCTATGGTTAGGGGCTATTCCTATTGGTTCTATGGTTAGGGCTATTCCTATTGGTTCTATGCGGTTAGGGTTTGTCCTATTGGTTCTATGCGGTTAGGGTTTGTCCTATTGGTTCTATGGTTAGGGGCTTGTCCTATTGGTTGTATGGTTAAGGGCTAGTCCTATTGGTTCTATGGTAAGGGGCTTTTCCTATAGGTTCTATGGTTAGGGGCTTGTTATATTGGTTCTATGGTTAGGGGCTAAGTTCTTTGGTTCTATGGTGGGGACTTGCAACTCCCTTTCTTCAAACTCACCACTAGGGACTGATGATCCTCCCTCAGACCTACAGACTCAGTACTGCTGTAGAACAGGTGTGTACTGTGGGCTGGTATAACTATAGCTACCAGCCTTAGACCCATATTCTCCAGATTTGGTCCCCAGACACCTCCATCTTTCCCAGACTATTTGTACTAGTCTGGTGTTTATGTATGGATCTGCATTATTTAGTAACCAGTATTTAATGTTTTCTGACTAGATCACCCAAGATCAATATCTCAGCAGGCACTCTGAGTGGCAGCAGACTCTCCCTATCAGCCATTGTTTCTGTAAGAGGGTCATCACCAGCACTAAAAGCCAGAGTAGATATTGGTCTAGGGTAGGTTCAGTTTCTGTAGTAGGGTAATTGCACAGATACATGAAACAATTATTTTACTAGTGATATATATCGATACCAAACGATTTCCAACAGTCACTTGGATTTTGCCACTATTGATGAAAAACAGACCCAAGAAATAGTCAATGTTGAATAAATGAAACCTGTACCAAACCATGCCCCTTTTGATATAAAGGTGATGTCGTCTTTGGCTGGTGATTATGTTACGTTACCCTTTCACCCATGAAGTTACAGTTGAACCTTACCAAATGTTGTACTTCACCAAATGAAAGAGTGGGCAAGTCTAGTTTAAACATGTAGGGGTGAATGAGTTAAGAATATCCGTCCAGCTGTCCTTAGGAGTTGTCTCCCTTTGTTTTCTGCTTTGACTGATGTTGTTCCCATTGACTGGTGCATCCTTGATATTGGCCCCTTTGATTGGTGTCAAATCATATTTTCCCAACAATTTCTTTAGATGTTGTCCATTTTAAATCAATGTTGTCCCCAATGTTGATCTGCCTAATGGATCTTGTCCTTGTTCACCGTTGGAATCACTATGTGTTGTAGCTTTTGACTGATGTCCCTCGATGTTGCCTACTCTTGACAGATGTTCTTTTCACCAATGGCTTAATCTTCACAAATGTTTTCCAGGGTTGTCCAGGCTGACAGATGTTTACTCAACATGTTGTGTTCAGGTGTTGTCTCCCCTTGTTGTTTCCAGGAGTTGCCATCAATATGTTCCCTGTCCCTTATGATTGATGTTGTCAACAAACAACAAAAGTTGTCTCCATTTGATGTAAAATGTGTGTGTGGTGTCTTATCCTCTGAAGGTTTGCAATTTGATTGATGTTGCCTCTTTTGTCTAATGTGAATGGTGTCCTATCCTCTGAAGATATTTAATTTGTTTGATGTTGTCCTTGTTGTTGTCCATTTGTCTGGTGTCCTGTTCTGGGAAGGTATCCCATTTATTTTATGTTGCCCCTATTGTTGTCAATTTTATCTGGTGTTGTATTGTCTGATACTTTCCCATTTGATTGATGTTGCCCTCTGTTGTCCTATTTGAGATGTTGCCCTCTGTTGTCCTATTTGAGATGTTGCCCTTTGTTGTCCTATTTGAGATGTTGCCCTCTGTTGTCCTATTTGACTGACGCTTCTCCTGCCTGTTTGATATGCATGTAACGGGGACCTGATTTGCCCGCAGAGAATACTGTGGATGTGTATAAACTTTAATATCGGGGTGTTACATCATGTTCAGCGGAAATCAATACAAACTTGATGCAAGTATTATGTGTACATCTCATAGAAATCCTCAGAGAAAAGGGCTAATAGTGATATAATGGGGATGTATGTGGAAGGGAAACAACTGTAGATGATATATAGATACGTTTCATTAAAATTAATCAGTAACGCAATGTGGAACCCATGTACAAAGCTGTATATTCAATTGAGTTATACAAGAAGCGTTATATCAACAGTCCTATGCTCCTGTAGGGTGTGTAAAGTTGTGCATGCATCATTAACTTGTGCAGGTCACAGATCAATATGTGTTGTTTGCTCTTTGTCAAAATAATAAAAATGTCTGATGGATGCCAGTTGTGGTTTGATAGATTTTTGTCTCGAGACTCGGAATGATTACACGCCTTGAGAAGGTATTGAATTGACAGAGTATTCTTATGGTGAATAGTTGATGAGCTCTACGGAGATATGAGATTGATACCAGGTAAATTAAATACGCTCTGATCACACAAAGCCGGCTGGCAGTATGCGTTGTCCTGCTCTGACCTGTTATGATACTATCGCTGAATATATCGTATCAGATTTCATTTTCATATTTTGACATGTGAACTCGTTAAGTGTACCCATGCTTAACGGTAGATAAAACGATCGTTTTTACACCTCGTGTTGGGCAAATAGATGTACGTGATAGGATTTTAATTTTGAACACACTGGGATATAGCCAATTGACTTGTTATTATCTACAATACATAGTTCATAGGTCACAGATTTCATATTTGACATGTTAAGCTGTTTGCTTTTGTTGTTTATGAAAGAAGGCAATGTTAAAAGGATGTTCCCCGTGATGACTTGTGAGAAGGTATTACCCACTTTTCAGAAGGTTTATACCTGAAGGTGTATATATACATAAGGTTTAAAGTCTCGCCTCCGTTAGTCAGGGCTAGCTTGGGGCAAACATCAATAATCATGTTGAAATCACTTATAGTCCTATACATAACCCTGTTCACTTGAATTGAGATTAACTGTCTCTCTCACTTTAACTCATATTCCTCACCTGAATTTATTTACCTGTTGATGTAAGTGATATTAATATGTAATACAGAACAGACGTCACATCTGTAATGGCCCTCCAGGAACTCCGTGGAAAAGCTGCCTTTACCAACACAGTTCAAAACATTCTAACAATTCTACTAAAAAGTTGAAAGTCTTTTAGAAAAGTTGACTTCTTTTGTAAAGCAATATTATTTCTAAGAAGGCATTGATAAACAGGAAAGGATCTGAAAACTTGAGAAGCAATAAAAAATGGTATTTAGATCAACAGATATAAAGGCTCAGACTCGACTGACATCTGCAAGTTTCCTTGCATACAAACTCCCTTTGATGAATATTATGTACAGCATTACAGTAATACCAGAAGAAAATGCCTCCTTTAGTTTCTTTACCACCGTGTTAATTGTGGCTATATTCAATGCAGTTATTTTATTGTTTTTAATTATGCTGTAGTAATATACTGTCAAACTTCTTTATTACACCAGAGTTGTTGTACAAAGCATGAAAGAATAAGTTTTACCTTGCCTTTAAAAATGGATATGCTGTAAAACCATTATACAGAAATGACAAATAAATTAAGAACTGTATTCTTCATGAATTAAGATTTAGTTTTCCTCAATTAGTTTTCCTCAAGAACAGTTCCTGATGATGAAGAACCGAACAGAATCTGTTCCCACCATTATCTAAATAACAAACTTTGCTCGCGACGACAACTGGTGAGAAATATTTACTTAACATTTGTAGTATCACCTCAGAATCCATGGGAGAAAACACTCAAGAAACGATTGCTTTGATGTAAGAAAGTATTAGGAAGGTGTCAAATTTGTAATGATATATGTGTTGTTTATGTAAACTTAGCGTTTTGGATATGACATTAATCGGATCTCCCCAGTGTGATGATATTTCTGTTAGAATGCAATCTTTGTTATCAGACATGTTTGTACAATCCTGCTAGGTGGTGGGTCAGGGGTAGTCTATCTCCAGGCTTGTAGGCACATCTTATCAGCTCTATCAACACATGATGTGGCTCAACTCTATTGTATGCCCTGCCCTGTGTTGATGAAAGGCACGGCTTTTAATTTACCACAAGTATAATGGGTCATATTCACGTAATGGTTAGATGATATTGTGTTTTGATATCTTGTAAATTATGTAGGATCTGTAGCTGTAGTCCTGTAGCTGGTATACACAGGATACTGTTGTTGAGATATCACTATTTGATATCCTGTAAATCATATGTTATAAAGCTTTAGTCCTGTATGTAGTTTTACACTGGATACTGCTGCGAAGATATCAGGTGTTGATATCCTGTAATTAAAAACATCCTTTAGCTGTAGTCCTGTAGTAGTACCTACTTTATAAACAGTTTTGATATCCTGTAAATTAGAAACATCCTTTAGCTGTAGTCCTGTAGTAGTACTTTATAAACACGTTTTAATATCCTGTAAATTATATATATATGTATAGCTGTAGTCCTGTAGTAGTACATACTTTATAAACAGTTTTAATATCCTGTAAATTATATATATATTTATAGCTGTAGTCCTGTAGTAGTACATACTTTATAAACAGTTTTAATATCCTGTAAATTATAAACATCCTTTAGCTGTAATCCTGTATCAGTTGTAGTAATAATGTTACAATATCCTGCAAATTTTGTCTTTGGCTGTAGTCATTCCTGTTACAGCTAGCTTTATAAATACCACAGTTGAGGTATCATGTTGGCTGTACCTGTAGTCCTGTAGTGATACACTATAAACAGTTAGAGATATTATGTTTTGAGATCATGTAAATATATGTTTTGATATACATCCTTTAGCTGATGTAGTCCTGTAGTGGTACAATTTATACAGTTATATTGCTTTGATAATCCTGTAAGTGGTATCGTCCTGTAGTTTTCCTCCTAGCTATGCTGCATGAACAGTTAGTTGTAGTATTATGTAAATATATGTTTTGATTTACATCCTTTAGCTGTAGTCCTGTAGTTTAATGCTATATACAGTTAGAGATATCTTGCTGTGACATACATGCCATACCTAACGATTTTGGCGTGAGACTCACGAAAAATAGCCTTCCAAAATGTCTCTCTGTCTCTTTACAGACACAATATTTGTGACATGAAATATGTAACCAAAGAGGTTTGGAAGGGGAAAAAAGCAAGAAATTTCTTTTGCCTTAAAACTTAACAGCAATCCAGATTTTGTAGAATACTGCTAATATTTTCCTGCGGCTTGGGACCCATCTTCACGCTTTTCATTTCAAATAATTTGATCTCACGAAAAGAAACGAAATTTGGTCAATCTTAGTGAATAAACAATAGCTTCATGGATTCACACTGAGAGGTCTGAAGTCACACGCCAGCCACTTAAATTACAGGCCATGCCAATTAGCAGCATAGGTGTGAAAGTTCTGAATGGCCAGGCCAGCCGATTTAGTGGGGCATGGCTTGGTGACTTGCTCACTGATTTGAACTGTTAAGCAATTAAATCAGTGATCCCACATCCAGTGGGGGCTAATTCCTAATTAATATGTGATGACAGTTGATATTAACATTAATACCAAAACGGAAATGTTGGAGGTGACTATAAAATCGAAACCGGACACTGATTTTGAATCCGGAATTCATTCTCTTGCCTTCGGGATGGGATTGAGTGTTAATGAAAATAACATAAACAGAAGAAAACAAGTTTCTTCAGAATTGGATATAAAAAAATAGTAGTTATTGGTTATTTTTTCCAAACAAATTAATATTAAATATTCCCAATGTTTTGAGATATATTTTTTTCTAACCTGGGTTAACAAGGACATCCCTCTAGAATTTCTTATTTTTTTTACTTTTATGTGATTTATTTACTTTTGAATGTTGATAGCTTTATCTTGACCGTAGCGAGGTCAAGTGTAAACCTTCTTAAAATCCTTTGAAATATCAATAAATCTTCAATTTTGCTTCCAACAAAGTAATTAGAGGCTTCAAAATAACACAAATGATTCAATACTATGTTATATGCTATATATAATTTATGTTTTAAATGTCTCACGAATTCAGAGAAAAAATCTCACTAATTTTGACCAAATGTCACTAAAAATAGTCACTGATATCACTATTTTGCACCGGAAAGTTATGGCATGTATGCTTTGATATTGTGTAAATATGTATGTTCCTATAGTTTTTTGTACTAGCTACCTATACTCTAAACAGTTGTAGGGATTTAGTGATTTGATATTATGTAAATTGCCTATGCTATATATATCTGTAGTCCTGAAGCTATACATAAGATGCTGTTGTACCTTTGTGCTGCCAAATTGACTCTTGATTTAATGCTTAATAGACTTAAAAATAAAATTTCACCAAAATTGCTTGATTAACAGTACGGTATAAAGATTTGATTAACAAAATAAAAAGTAAATGTTATATGTCCTAATAAAGTAAACTGATATACAATCAGTAAAAGAATAGGTTTGGACATTACAGATACACGCAATATACCGTAGTTATACAGTCAGTCAAATACCGTAGTTATACAGTCAGTAAAATACCGTAGTTATACAGTCAGTAAAATACTGTATAACTACAGTCAGTCAAATACCGTAGTTATACAGTCAGTAAAATACCGTAGTTATACAGTCAGTCAAATACCGTAGTTATACAGTCTAATGTATTGTAATCATACTGCTAGTTACATAAGGCTACGATTGTACACACACATGCAGTCAACAGTTTCAGTCAGGTCTAATCATTGAAAAAGAAATCAGAAAAAACAAAAGCTGGTATATTGAGTTTATCAGTGGAGTATGAAATAGAACATTAAGGAATGTGTCTGTGTCGTTTAGCGTGTAATTGGAGTGGTAAATGGCTCTGCTATATCTGGTGTAATGGTGATTGGAATCGTGAAGAATAAGCAGAGGATTATTAAGTCATCAACAGAAGTATATAACCCTATGGTATACTGTTGAGATATATTGATTTTAGTTTATTCCAGATCGCTTATGACTGAATCTTCATTTTCGTTTTACTAATCTTTCAGTCGGATGATACCAGTAGTAAATCTAATTTTTATGTGAACAACTATTTTTAAAAGAAGTGAGCTCCGTCGAAGATCCAATAAGATTAAAAATTTGAAGAAAAAAACAACACAGAAGTAATATATTTATACTCGATGCTCCATTAATTGATTACCGTCGATGTTTAGTACCACCGTTACTTAATTTTATTAACTCTCATTATCTATGTCAAGTCTTAAAAAACTCTTGCATTTAATGTCGCACACAGAATTATTTTGTCAAAACAACGTATGAAGGTAACCGGTGTGACTAAAATTTAATTTGGTGTTAAGCTGGAATTGCCACTTAATTATCTGTATGCTGTAGTTTCTCTACAGTGGCGGAAACTAGTGCAAATTACTCATTAGGATAGCTGTGGAGAAATAGCTTGTGGGTAATATCTATTATAGCTTACAGGTATCGTGCTAATTATTTAGTGTGAGGTGATTTATAGGTAACAGGGAGGTATGTAAGTTATGATGACAAGCTGACTTGTAAACAGTTGTGGTATGCCTGATGTACATTAGACCGTGGTGTATGGTGGTTAGGTGTATCATAGGGCTGTCTGCATTACTCCAGTGGGTCCTATCAGTCACTCTATCGGGAATCAAAGTTAGTCTAGTAGGGAGACACAGGTATGCTTACCTGTGACCCTGCCTCTCACCTGGCCCTACCTGTCATTGTTAGGGAGCTGTAATTGGAGGTGTGTACTCTTGGGTCACTGGCTCCTTTACCCATGATGGTTGAACATCTTAGAGACTAGCTACTTGTCAGGTGACGTCTTGCCTTATAATCATCACCTGGCTAAGCTAGCCAGAGATGGACAGGTCGTAATCAGGTATGTAGGGGCGGTGTATTGCCTGATGGTGGGGGTGGTTCAGGGCTGTTACTGCATGTATAGCTGGCTCACTGTTCGGTGTTATTTCCAGCCTCCATACAGGTAACAAGTGAACATTTCTACAGGTAACAAGGGGACGTGTCGGTAGTGTGTTGGAGAGGGGACAGGTAGTTGATTCGAGAGGGGACAGATAGGCTGTTGGAGAAAGGACAGGTAGTTGATTCGAGAGGTGGACAGATAGGCTGTTGGAGAAAGGACAGGTAGAACCTGGAAGAAAATATACAGGTGAGGTTACTGGTAGATTGTTATGTACTGGAGAGTACTTGACAGTCCATGATAAGCTGGAGATAATGAAAAATGTCTGAAGTACTACAGCATACTTGTAGTCAGGTGTTCAAGTAGATGGCTGTGTGGACATGTGCAGGGACATGGGCAGTGTTAGTAAAGGACTGTGTGGAGGTATCATAAAGTAAACAAGGAGTGGACATGGATGATAGCTAAGTAAGGTTGTGATATTGAAGACACAACCATTGTGATAAACATTTTAAAGCACCCAGGTATAGTTGTACTGTAAAAAGTCATCCTGAAAGTCACTCGGATAGTAGTATTAGCCCTGCATTATTAGCTTGCCATATGCTAGTCACTCCGGACAGCAACAAGGCCGACATAACAGTAAGTATGGCCTTTCATTGCTTGTGATTTAATCCCCCCCCCCCCCCCCCCCCCCCCCCCCCCCAGCAGTCAGAGACACAGGGCTGACAATAGGTATTATATAGCTCCATATAGGGATGTTGGTGATTATTTATACACTAGGAGCCTCCTATAGCTGGGATTGTGCTGTGGTAAGTACATGAAAGGCTGGAGGAGAATTAACACTAGAGTTAACTCTAGGTATTGGATCAACACAATCTGTACAAACAGCAACCAGGCATGCAGTCATTATACCTGTACATTTATATAAATAGGATTACAGGATACTTACTTGTTGTGATTTCTTACCTTTAAGAAACTGCATACAATACCTGATATATATATATATACACCCATTAACAGATTACAGGTATGATTGATCCCGACCAATAGGTGTACTTATATATACCTTGGAGGTGTGTCGTACCTGTAGGTCAGGTCCTCCATCACCTTACCTGTAATTAGGATGTACCTGTGACTGGACAGTGGTGAAGACCCTAGCTTTACACGCCTGTTTTACCTGGGATTTAACAAGTGTGTGAGTAAACAAAGGATTATATCTATCGCCCCACGGACAGGCAGTGCTAAAATGTGTACACTTGGTGCTGGGATCTAACGGTGCTAGGATCTTAATGAGACAGCCAATGTTTGTCTGTATTTGTGTGCCGTAAATGAGGAACGGAGGTGACAGATACTAGTGTCAAAGAGCAGGCACCTATTGGGGTGTAAAAGACCATTTAATGGTACATCTGTGTGCCAGCTAGAACAGGTACCGATGATTCTCCTCCTGTGTTGTGCTCTCATTCATTTGTGGATTAATTAACCTCAGTGGCACGGACAGTGTTAACTTTGTTGGACGGGATCTGTAGCACTTTTGTGTGTGCATGCAGTACTTTGGTAAGTCATAGCGTGTCGAATGACAGGTCGCCCACAAACAACGAGGTGTTTACACTGGGTACACACTTAAAGTGGCTTGTACGGTAAACTGTTTGTATACACATAATACGGTGTGTTTTATTAAACTTCAGTGGGAAACTTGCTATTCTAAACTATATAAATGTCAAAGATTGGCACAGGTTGAAACAGCTACCCTTTACAAGTTGTGGACCGGCATATCACTATGAATGATTTAAAAGGCCAATATTTGACCAGAGTAGACCACGGATGATAATCTCCATTTACCTGCACTATTGATTTCATGTACAGCGGTATATACAGGTGTGTAGTCCACAGTAGGTCTATTTTAGCTGAGCTGTTTGCATGTACAACATTCTAATTATACTGCGTTACTAATTAACTTCCCCTAATTAGAAGTCAATGTGTGTTGTTGTTGGTGTCAGTTCTATAATAGTGAAGCTGTTAACACACACGTTTTGATGAAATATGTCCAAGATCTTTATTTCTGCAGATCAGGAGTTTCTATTGGTAATTTCAAAGAAATTTTATTATCCTTTATACTGAGCTGGGAAAGGCTTATGTTGGTTGTGATGTGTAATATGGACACACTTTTGTAACACTATTGCATTTCCACACCAACTTTGCACATTTCCTCATTTTACCACTTCGATAAATATAATAAACCTTTGTTGGCCCAGTGGTTTTATATCAATTAAAGGTTGAACATGTACTAATCATCTATTAGAACATATAACAAAGGTTTAATTCAGAATTGTCATGATGAATTGTCATATAGATCAACTGAGCTCTAAAAAGTGGAGCATATAAAAAAAAAATGGAAAATAATATGTAAAATTTGACGCCTGCATGGTGGCCTGGCTACAGCATCAGGCTGTATAGCAGTGTGTAGCGGTGATTGTTCCTGCTGAGATGCTCTGTAAAACATGCCTAAAGACTGGTAATGGTGGCTTTACAATGGCTGCAGGATACAGAACCAATTGGTCGAGTAATGGAGAATTAAATCCCCCCACCACCATCACGTTGACACAGTATGGTATTGATATGGGCAAGTGACTTTTCTAAAGAACCGCTCAATCATTTATGCTTCAAGCCTAAACTATGCTAACAATTTGTAAAGTGTTAGATTTTGTAGAGGTGGTTTAGTGTGTGTATACTTTGAGGTGTTGGGGGTTTGCTTATCTTAATTACCTGCTGTATTAGGTGACACTTGGCACCTATAATATACAGTTACACAATGGCAGAAAATACAGCCTCTACATGGCGTCCCATTAAACATCTCTCTACGACAACCTCATACACACTTAATGTGAACTTTTCTGGATACGATCTATAGTACTTCTGATACCTGTGGTAGTTATTATGGGTAAAATCTTGTGTCAGTTTGATGACAGAGGTAATAAGCTTGTACAAATAAGGAAAAGTATTCTAATTACAAGTGTTGGTGGGTGGCTTTTAAAGGAGAAATGGGACTGGCCACTGATGAAGGCTTGATGGCTTCAATATCTGGTGTTATAAATTATTATCTCTGTATACATTGTTAGGTTAAACCTGTCCTGTAGATTAGGGCTGAAACGATATATCATATTGTATACGTATCACGATACTTTCTTGTGTATTATATCAAATTGTTTCATTTGCCTGTACTGAAATACACTTAATAAACAGCAGTTAAATCATGAATCAATTTTTATCATACTCTATAAAAGTGTACTTATTGTTTGAATCCGTCAGTGAAGATTGAATTGGTTCACTGTGTAGTCAAACCCCAAAATACTGGAAATTATATATAAATATTTTCCGATTTTATTTACTATTGATGTCTATGACATAACTAGATAAAATCCTGCACTGAATCATTATGAATTTGACCTTTTAAGCAGATATTTGTATCGTGATACATATCATATTGTAAGCATCGCACTGCTATATCTATGGTTTCGTGAGGTATGCATATCGTTGCAGCCCTACTGTGGATGTTACAAAGATGATTTGTTATGTGATACATATATAGCCATGTAAACTGGATCCTGGACATTTCTGGACTGATAGTTTTGTTATGTAAGGGTAGGATGTTATTTTTTTTCGTAAATACGAAAAAATGCTGAAGAATTTGGAAATATCAAGTCAACAACACACAAGACACAAAATCCAACAAAATACAAAGTTGAAACATCAACCCAAGTGCCGAAAATTTATAAAATGTCTAAACATCTTTTGGGAAGTGCCAAAATGTCTTAATCAAGTACCGAATCACCTCGCTACTTAAATGACCGAGTACTGAAAACATTTGTACCCTGTACAATTAAAAACCATTAATAGATAATGGGTGAAAATCTCTTGAAGAAATTGTTCAAATCATCTGTGTTATAGGAATTGAAAACCTACACAGGTATGGGGAGTTCATAGTTAGTGTAAGGAAAATTAAAGCTTAAAGTTACATTATATTAGAATTTTTGGAACAAAGATATTTGAGTCCTGCGCTTTTCCTGATGGATCACAACACTTTAAAAATTAAGCCAGCAATACTTTGCCAAACTCTTACAAACACTGAATATATTATTGAAAGCATCCAGGAGTGGGTTAAGTTATCTTAAAGTGGTATTGATAGGCAAAGGATGTTAGATGTACTGTATAAAGTAGTAAGGCAGGGACACATCTGTACCCGACCATATAGTAACAACAGATACACCCGACCATATAGTAACAACAGAGACACCCGACCACAGATATATATATTAACAACAGGAACACCCGACCACAGGTATATATAGAAACAGCAGGTACACCCGACCATATAGTAACAACGGGTACACCCAACCACAGGTATATATAGTAACAACCGGTACACCCGACCACAGGTATATTTATAGTAACAATAGATACACCGACCCCAGGTATATATAGTAACAACATATACTACACCCGACCACAGATATATATTAACAACAGGTACACACGACCACAGGTATATATAGTGACCACAGATACACCCGACCATATAGTAACAACGGGTACACCCAACCACAGGTATATATAGTAACAAAAGATACACCGACCACAGGTATATATAGTAAAAATAGGACAACCCGACCACAGATATATATAGTAACAACAGATACACTTTAAAAATTAAGCCAGCAATACTTTGCCAAACTCTTACAAACACTGGATATATTATTGAAAGCATCCATGTGTGGGTTAAGTTATCTTAAAGTGGTATTGATAGGCAAAGGATGTTAGATGTACTGTATAAAGTAGTAAGGCAGGGACACATCTGTACCAGACCATATAGTAACAACAGATACCCCCGACCACAGGTGTATATATAGTAACAATAGGAACACCCGACCACAGGTATATATAGTAAAAACAGATACACCCGACCACAGGTATAACAGGTATATATAGTAACAACAGGAACACCCAACCACAGGTATATATAGAAACAACAGGTACACCCGCCCACAGGTATATATAGAAACAACAGAGACACCCGACCACAGGTAAATACAGTAACAACAGGTACGCCCGACCACAGGTATATATAGTACCAACAGATACACCTAACCACAGGTATATATAGTAAGAACAGGTACCCCCGACCACAGGTATATATATAGGAACAATAGATACACCGACCACAGGTCTATATAGTAACAACAGATACACCCGCCCACCGGTATATATATAGTAACAACAGGTACCCCCGACCACCGGTATATATATAGTAACAACAGGTACACCCAACCACAGGTATAAATAATAACAACAGATACACCCGACCACAGCTGTATATATAGTAACAATAGGTACAGCCGACCACAGTTATATATAGTAACAACAGATACACCGACAACAGGTATATATAGTAACAATAGATACACGTAACAACAGATACACCCGACCACAGGTATAACAGGTATATATAGTAACAACAGATCCACCTAACCACAGGTATATATAGTAAGAACAGATACACCTAACCACAGGTATATATAGTAACAACAGGTCCACCCGACCACAGGTATATATAGAGTAACAATAGGTACACCCGACCACAGCGATATATAGAAACAACAGATACACCGACCACAGGGATATATAGTAACAATAGGTACACCTGACCACAGATATATATATTAACAACAGATACACCGACCACAGGTATATATAGTAACACCAGATACACCCGACCACAGGTATAACAGGTATATATAGTAACAACAGGCACACCCAACCACAGGTATATATAGTAACAAGTACACCCGACCACAGGTATATATAGAGTAACAATAGGTACACCCGACCCCAGGTATATATAGTAACAGCAGGTACCCCCGACCACAGGTATATATATAGTAACAATACGTACACCCGACCACAGGTATATATAGAGTAACAATAGGTACACCCGACCACAGGGATATATAGTAACAACAGATACACTTTAAAAATTAAGCCAGCAATACTTTGCCAAACTCTTACAAACACTGGATATATTATTGAAAGCATCCATGTGTGGGTTAAGTTATCTTAAAGTGGTATTGCTAGGCAAAGGATGTTAGATGTACTGTATAAAGTAGTAAGGCAGGGACACATCTGTACCAGACCATATAGTAACAACAGATACACCTAACCACATGTATATATAGTAACAACAGGTACCCCCGACCACCGGTATATATATAGTAACAACAGGTACACCGGACCACAGGTATATATATAGTAACAATACGTACACCCGACCACAGGTATATACAGGAAAAACAGGTACACCCGACCATATAGTAACAACAGATACACCTGACCACAGGTATATATAGTAACAGCAGATACACCCGACCACAGGTATAACAGGTATATATAGTAACAACAGATAGACACGACCACAGGTATATATATAGTATATACCCCCGACCACAGGTATATGTAGTAACAACAGGTACACCCGACAACAGGTATATATAGTAACAATAGGAACACCCGACCACAGGTATATATATAGGAACAATAGATACACCGACCACAGGTATATATAGAAACAACAGATACACCGACCACAGGTATATATAGAAACAGCAGGTACACCCGACCATATAGTAACAACAGGAACACCCGACCATATAGTAACAACGGGTACACCCAACCACAGGTATATATAGTAACAAAAGGTACACCCGACCACAGGTATATTTATAGTAACAATAGATACACCGACCCCAGGTATATATAGTAACAACAGATACACCCGACCTCAGGTATATATAGTAACAGCAGGTCCACCCGACCATATAGTAACAACAGGTACGCCCAACCACAGGTATATATAGTAACAAGTACACCCGACCACAGGTATATACAGGAAAAACAGGTACACCCGACCATATAGCAACAACAGGTACACCCAACCACAGGTATAAATAATAACAACAGATACACCCGACCACAGGTGTATATATAGTAACAATAGGTACAGCCGACCACAGGTATATATAGTAACAACAGATACACCTAACCACAGGTATATATAGTAACAACAGGTACACCCGACCACAGGTATATATATAGTAACAATAGATACACCGACCACAGGTATATATAGTAACAACATATACACCCGACCACAGGTATATATAGTAACAACAGATACACCCGACCACAGGTATATATAGTAACAACAGATACACCCGACCACAGGTATATATATAGTAACAATAGGTATACCCCACCACAGGTATATATATAGTATATACACCCGACCACAGGTATATATAGTAACAACAGATACACCCTACCACAGGTATATATAGTAACAACTGATACACCGACCACAGGTATATACAGTAACAACAGATACACCCGACCACAGGTATATATATAGAAACAATAGGTATACCCCCCCACAGGTATATATATAGTATATACCCCCGACCACAGGTATATATAGTAACAATAGGTACACCCGACCACAGGTTTTATATAGTAACAATAGGTACACCCGACCACAGATATATATAGTAACAACAGGTACACCCGACCACAGGTATATGTAAGGACCATAGGTATAGGTGACCATAGGGATATATCGGTACACCTGAACACAGGTTTATATAAGGACCATAGGTTAAGGTGACCACAGGTTTTTTTATAGTGACCATAAGTATATAGTTGAACACAGGTATATAGTTGAACATAGGTATATTTGCCATAGTTATAGTTGACCATAGGTATAGGTGACCACAGGTATAACTGATCATAGGCATATATACATATAATGACCATAGACATAGTTGACCATATAATTAGGTGACCACAGGTATAACTGATCATAGTTATATATAATAACAATAGACATAGTTGACCACAGGTATAATTAGGTGACCACAGGTATAACTGATCATAGTTATATATGATGACCATGGACATAGTTGACCACAGGTATAATTAGGTGACCAAGGGTATAACTGATGATTGGTATATATAATGACAATAGACATAGTTGACCACAGGTATAATTAGGTGACCATGGGGATAACTGATCATTGGTATATATAATAACCATAGACATAGTTGACCACAGGTATAACTAATCATTGGTATATATAATGACCATAGACATAGTTGACCACAGGTATAATTAGGTGACCACAGGTATAACTGATCATTGGTATATATAATGACCATAGACATAGTTGACCACAGGTATAATTAGGTGGCCACCGGTATAACTGATCATTGGTATATATAATGACAATAGACATAGTTGACCACAGGTATAATTAGGTGACCACGGGTAAAACTGATCATTGGTATATATAATGACCATAGACATAGTTGACCACAGGTATAATTAGGTCGCCACCGGGATAACTGATCATTGGTATATATAATGACAATAGACATAGTTGACCCTATAATTAGGTGACCACGGGTATAACTGATCATTGTTATATATAATGACCATAGACATAGTTGACCATATTATTAGGTGACCACAGGTATAATTAGGTGGTCACTGGTATAACTGATCATTGGTATATATAATGACCATATAATTAGGTGACCACGGGTATAACTGATCATTGGTATATATAATGACAATAGACATAGTTGACCATATAATTAGGTGACCACGGGTATAACTGATCATTGGTATATATAATGACCATAGACATAGTTGACCATATAATTAGGTGACCACGAGTATAACTGATCATAGGTATAGTTGACCACCGGTATAGGTGACCACAGGTATAAATGTTGGTATATAAGTAATGTAAGGCGGGTTATTAGTATTTATAGATATCAGCAATCACAGGTATATTAGGTAATGATTCAGGTGTAGGTGTTCTCGTGTATTACTGATCTAGGTAAAACAGGTGATTAAAAACGATTACATTCTATGATCAAATTATGATAGAGGTGTTAATATACATAGGTAGAACACAAATATGTAGAGTACTGGCAATCATTAGGGTTCAAAGACAACGTCTGTCAACAATACCGTAAACAGAACAAACATGTGTATTATATTTGTTGAGGTAATGTGATGTTGTAAACACTGTATAATCTATAGCTGATAATATTTTAGTGTTATCAGCTACTACCTGTACTTGATAACGTGGAATAGGTGAAACAGGTATGCTGTTTGTGGCTACTTATATGTCTACACAGTGTGTGAGACACACTATAAAACACCTATGGACAGAACTTAACTCTTCCACCCCTGAAATTTCATCATGAACTATTCCAACCTTTGAATCAGAAGAGTTTAAATGTGTCTTCAGGGGTGAATGAGTCAAACAGTCCACTTTGGTAAAAAAAAACATCAGTCGAGAATTTTGTAGCCGTTTCTCTAGCCCGTTGATTTTATTGTCCGAAATAATAATATTTTGATTCATACACTTTTGTTTATCTGACAGTACAAAAGTATAAAAACACTGATACTATGTAAAAATTATCTATACCATAATATTTTAATCTATCGAATGTGGAAATTAATACTACAAAACAATTCGTCCAACTTCCAGATCTTGTTTTTAATTGGAATCATCTGTTTATTACAAATGAATAACTGTTTTAGCTCGATTTTGTTTGGATTTATAAGATATTAGTAACAACATATTTATTCAAATATCCTTGAATGTTCTGTTTATTTCAAAATATGTTCACAATGTGGGGATAATTGACCTTGAAATGTTGGGATAATTGACCTTGACACGAGATAGCTAGAAGGTACTATTTTATTTAGTGTGCATTTTAACTTTCACAAAGCCATCAATACATATATATTTAATGGTATGAAGGAACTTCATTGTTCCAAATAACACAGTTTGTGTTATTAAATATTGAAATACATGATATCAAAGTCAGACTTTAACCTATTCTATATGATCCAGTCTCGATTTATTTATTGAGATGGAATTTGATCAAATTAAATTAATTTTCCATTTAAAGTTCTCTTTCAAGTTGTTTTTATTTAAATGTAAAAATTTCATAATTACTTCTATCATGCAAGGTGTTTTAAAACTTGATATTGTCATTAGGGGGGGGGGAAGGAGCCAACTCAATTATTGAACGTCTACTACCTTTGTTGAAAGGTTTCAGTTATATACGGTAAACTTCCGGTCAGTTCTAATAGGCAGATAATTCGAACACACTTTTTGAACAATAAAAATAATAATGCGTACACACGTTTCGGATTGTTCGAACACACAACTTGAGTACTGAACTTACGTAATTATTGATCGAGGTTGGCAGAGTATCAGCGATGCAATAATAGCCTCGTGAAACTTGATCTATTTGCGCATCGACAGGGTTTAACTACTGAATAACGGGTAGTACTCATGTGCGACCATTGTTTACATAAATAAGTCACATGTCACCGATAATTGAGTTTCTTTCTTGTAAAAATGTGCATGCGCCAGTAAAACATCTTTAGGCTCCGATCATGTATATTATATATCCTAACAGTACACGGGAGTGCGGAATGTGACCGTCACATCGCTGACAGACGTGTATATTGTCATGATATACTGTGATTACAATTTGATTATATAATTGTAACCTGGCCACCGATCACTTCATTGAATTATTACCTATACATGTGCCAAAACAAAAATATCTAACCAGGTGGTCGATCGAACTATTAATCCGTAATTGCAGTTTCAATCCACCCTCCGCATTCTGATCAGTACAACTGAACTTTTGTCATTACTCAAGAAAACATCTACTGATTTGCGGCCTACATACTTGTCTCTGCTTTGCAATCGAACTTAATAATTGATTATCAATATGTAAATACATGTAAATATAAGAAAGATATATATACCATTATTTATCTCCAGATTTGCACATATATATCACAATAAGGCCGTCGTTGTTCCGCATCAATGACTTTACCTTTAGCTGATGTCGACTTGGATAGTTTGAACTACTCTTTATTTTAGTGGTTATGATTTCGTGTAGTTTGAACAGGATTGACAATATTTATTTAATTTTGTTCAAACTGACCGAAGGTTTACCGTACCTGTAAATTTGACTGTCAGGAAGATACTCCAGTCTAGAATTGGCACTCGTCCCTGGTAAATTATGTATAAAAGATAACTACAGAAGTTATGTTCAGTACATACCAATACGAGGAACATGTCTGAATAGTAAGTTCAAAGCAATCCACTTAATATCACATTTTGACACAATGTCACAATTACACTTAATATCACATTTTGACACAATGTCACAATTATTCTTTATAGCATTTTTTTCTGTTCCTTTAAGTCACAATAACAGTTTAGAGCAAACTTTTCTTTTTCTTTAAATGTCACAATTACACTTTATATCAAAAAAAATCTGTTTCTTTTATTGTTTTTTTCTCTTTCTTTTATTGCTTTTTCTGTTTCTTTTGTTGTCACAATTACACTTTATATCAAATGTTCCCTTTTTCTTTTAATGTCACATTTTATATTGCGCTCTATTGCCAGTATTTCTCTGCCAAATGATTATTACACGAAGAAAAAAATAATGATAAAGGACAGACACGTCCAGGTTATAATTACGTAGTCCTCTTTAGTACAGGTTGGTCTTACCACGTGTTGGCTGAGAGATATGTTAGGGGAACAAGTGTTGGTAATAGGATAAACATATCCCTGCTCAGGCTGGTTCAGACTTGCCAGAAAAGTGAGCGTATTTAATACACAGTTGATATGTATAACCTTACCTAAAGGATTCCACCGATTATGTTCGCTTAATCTAAATCCCCTTTTTGACAGGATAGAGTGTCGGCATTTATTTATGACATTCATGTGGGAAATGTAATGTTTATGTATGCTTCACATGTTAGATATTTGTGGGCCGTGTGTGTGTTTTATCTTCACAATTAACCGGCCTTTACAACACTCAAATTGAATACTTAATCATGCATGTATGAGAAATTACATATGGGGGAAGTTTCCATTTATCTTGAGTTGGGGATAAATTGGGGGCAAAGAAGCACAGATTTGAACTTGTGGACCAGAGTATGTACATATCCTGTCATTGTGTATAAATTTATCAGAAGATACAAATTACAGCTATTACCTACAGCTACGTACTGAAATCAACATGAGTAGCTTAGTAATTATAGTGTAAGTTGTAAACTGTAGGAACACCTTTTTCAGTACTCCTCCGTGAAGTTGCTAACTACACTATTAGCTATTAATGATCAATAAAGGGTTGCCAGTTCCAGTACTTAAACTTGTAGATAATCTTGGTTATCAGTAGATAATCCTGGTTATCGGTAGATTATAATCTTGGTTATCAGTAGACTAATTTCCGTGGTAACCTGTAGCTATATATTTCTAATCAACATCATGTTAATAATTTCAGAGTCAATTATAATTGGTAGGAACACTTAATTGACATGAGGTTATTATTTTCAGTATAACCCTGAAGCTACACCTTTGGTAATCAACATAAGTTAACATTGTCCACCTGGAGGAGCTATATATGTTTGTAATCAACAAGAGGTTACGATTTTCATATCTTCAGTAAGATTCATCAGTTTGGAAATATGTGTATCAAAGTTTTACTTTCTACACAAACGTGGTACATATCAAACGTTTCAATACCGACTGGAATCTTTGTCAAGCTATGACTGAGTGAGCGATTTGTATTTTTTACCTGTACAACGATGTGACAAAATTGTATATTATTTATGTCACTCAACCCAGTACGATTCGCCAATTGATAGGTAGGCTGTATACAGTGCTCTCCCCAGGCTGTTTTAGCGTAAAGGTACCGTTACAAATGAATTTTGAGCCGCTACGCATCACCATTTGACCGTTACACATTAACTGACAAGTTCTCACAAATCATGATAGGCCTTAACCTCTTCTCCGGACCTTTCCAATTAGACTCCCTGTCCTAAGACTAGCTGTGTATAGTTGTCTACGGTCGACACCCCGATCATCAAACTCTGGCCTGGATGTGAGCTACGTATAGGTGTGAAACGTGAACAATAGACCACCATTGCCAGCGTGTAATTCGTCTAATTATAATTAGTGATGTATGTTAATTTTCAAGGCTTCAATCTACGTGTTGATTTTCATAGGTGACTGCAACCAAAATAAGAAATACAAACACTGAAGTTCAGACAATAGCTTTCAGTAAAATGACAAAGGTCTGCTGACCTACCTTTGCTGTATTGTTTTCGTCCATCAAATGTTAATGCTTTAAATAAGTAAGCTATGTGAGAAGCTTTTATCAACAAAAGATTGTCATTAAACTTTTATATAGAAAACTTGAAATAAATTTGGCTACAGTAAGATAGGTAGATCGTAAGCACAGGGGCTAGTGCTATACTAGCCCCTGTGTCGTAAATGAGCAGACTGCACTTGGCAGCCACATGTTTTGATAACCTGAATAATGTTACGTAAACCGTGATGCAATGGTTTTTGAAACATAGGTGAGGAGCGTTAATCATTTTGGCACCAAATTTATTAATAGCACATGGTTTTATTTTCCCAGTTTGACAGTAACAATAAAATATTGCTTTTACTTGATAATTACAATAATTCAATTGGATAAATATATCACTATTTATGTTCATAATTTTTATTGAAAACAGCATTGTTGTGATAAAATTTAGATTTTTTTGTTTACTTAATGATAAGTTAGCTAGGCCTGGTTAATTTCATAACTAAGGATTTTTTTTAAAGTTGAATTTTAAAAATACCTTTGGTTGGAAATGTTATTATAATTTATTTATCCTCCGACATTTATTTCTATTATGATATTCTTGGAAAGGAAATGCTGAAGTACTATTTGCTAAAATTATCCATTTTCTTGAGTCGGACTATTTGTTTTGTAGGTATTAGAAAACTTAATGATCAAGAAAAAGAAAAGGGCAAGAAAATGAACAATAATAATGCAATGTCAAGATTAAAGTAATACTTTTTATTTAGAATTAACTATATATATTATCATTTTCTTAATTCTTGTTAAGAGTTTTGTTTCTCAAAGTGGCTTCGCTCACAATTGATTGGTTGCAACGCGGAAATGATTTGCAGGTCTGTGCTGTGATGAAAGGGTTAAAAAATAGATGCCATAGTGCATCAAAAATGTTCTGGGGAGAACACTGTATATCTATCCCCCTCCCCTGTTACGTCAGTATACGTATCGGGTCACAAGGATGACTCCGCTGGTGTCCCCCATCATCTCTGTTCATGTTCTGAGTTTTGAATCAAAATCAGGAAAACTCGGAACATGAACAGAGACAAAGGAGGTCACCAGCTACCTATGAACAGAGACAAAGGAGGTCACCAGGTACCTATGAACAGAGACAAAGGAGGTCACCAGGTACCTATGAACAGAGACAATGGAGGTCACCAGGTACCAATTAACAGAGGCAAAGGAGGTCACCAGGTACCTATGAACAGAGACAAAGGAGGTCACCGGGTACCAATTAACAGAGGCAAAGGAGGTCACCAGGTACCTATGAACAGAGACAAAGGAGGTCACCAGCTACCTATATTGGTAACTCAAGAGCCTTAAATAGTTTATTGTGAAGTTATATAGCCAGCTTACTACTGTAAAGCTTCAAACCATACTGTTTATAAAGGTGTAGATCAATATTTCACAAAAGTAGTAATATGTACACTTATCCTTATTTCAATTCTGGTCGAAATACAAAGATATCTATAGTGTAAGGATTGTATTTGGGTGTGAACTGAATACAAAATTATGCGAAATCCAGATTAGGGAACTATTTATCAGACACAGATATACTATAACTCTAATAGTTATGTAGCTTTTAAACAATTTGATCTTTTAAGCTTACCTGACAAAAAATAAGAGAAAATCACTGGGAAATATATAAATAACATTTTAAATTACTCTCAAAACTGATGCTTATTGGCACATACTTTTTGTATGCCACTTTTGTTTCAGTTCTCCTTGTATCAAGAGATAAAACCTTAGTTTGATAGGTAAATCATTTTATGAAATTATCAATACAGGTAATCTGTTAATAACGTCTCTCTTGACATTAGTTGTGCCTATAGATGTTTCTCTTTGTGGGGAAAATGTGTTAAAATATGGCTGCAGCTGTTGCCTCCCTTCCTACACTGATCACAGCTTTAACTGGCTGTGAGACGTGGGCCTCGGAACCTAATGTAAACAGCCCTCCACACACACATGCTTGTGTTGTCACTACTGCTGTGTCTCGGGCCTAGGGGAGGCAGGGTTGGCCTACTTGTGTTAGACAGATACCAGACAAGGTGGCTGTGAATCCTCGACCAGCTTTACTTGCCTGTGACCCCAAACAAACATGGCCGCCATCCCGTTACAGATGAAACCTTAGAAAGTGTTCTGCTATTCATGGATAATTCAGAAGGTGACGTTGTTAGAGTTGTAATTGTGTGTCTGCTGTTTTTGTTGTACTGATATCCTGAGAGGTTTATCAGCCTTGGGGGTTTTAAGTCAATAGATTTTTGATAGCTTTGTATTTGGGCTATTTTTAGTGACATGTGAGTACCTTAAGTTCTTTATGTTACTTTCAGATGTTACCGGCAAATTTTATTATGTATACAAAACCACTGAACTGGCCACCAGAATAATGTGTAGTTGCACTGGTGATTGATATTGATGGGGGATGTACATCCTATATAAAAGAGTGCTGGAAACAGTGGGGACAGCTCTGTGACCTAGTTTCAGGGTAATCCAGGTATTGGTGAGACACCTGGGCAGTATTTAGACTGAACATAGACTGCAAGTCTCAATGACAGGAAGATGGTGTCCTAGAAATATCTGGTCACTGATCATAATTTCTGTCGCCATCTAAACAATCAAGTATTCAAACAATTTAAAGTCAAACTGAGAAAGTTGATTTGATTCCTTATTTACATAACGGAATCCATTGTTGTGTGGTATACAAGCTGCTGAACAGGGACCAGAACAGTGTGTGTATTTGCATTCCATTGAATTAATTAGTTGCATTACCATTATATAATAGAAGCTATTAGATGAATTATGGTAGTGTTGAGTGATACTGTCTTGTTTAATGAGGTTGTTTATTGAACCGTTAGCTCTTAATATACTTAGCATATACTATAACAGTATTGAATAATGGGGTGTAAAAGTGTAATACATCATAAAACATTGTCACAAATGCAGGTAACTCTCATCGCCCCTTCATTTGGAGTCATGGGTTAAAATGGTTCCACAACAATTTTGTGTAAATTTTACAGTTGTCACTTTTGTATATTTGCAGGCTTTGACATAATTGTATATGAATAGTTTCTAATTTTTTGAAGAAATTGTGACCCAGAGGTCATTATTCTTTCCATGCCTCACCATTCGCTAGGGGTTGAATCTGGGACCTCCGGTAACTACAGCCTTACACTCAACCCAATGTACCTTAACCGAGTCAGTAGGAAGGTGTCAACCCAATGTACCTTAACCGAGTCAGTAGGAAGGTGTCAACCCAATGTACCTTAACCGAGTCAGTAGGAAGGTGTCAACCCAATGTACCTTAACCGAGTCAGTAGGAAGTTGTCAACCCAATGTACCTTAACCGAGTCAGTAGGAAGGTGTCAAGCATTTTACCAGGGTGACACATGCACTAATCGTCATTACCTTTGTGTATTTTCAGGCTGTGGGAGAGAATCGTTGATACCAGATCCGCACATTCGCTCCAGGGAGCTCTTTATATCCGATGCATCAGACAGCTACCCTGTCAAGGCTCTGAGGTCAGTACCTTAGTTTATTAGACACTCACTGCTATTATATTTATCAATTATGGATTTTGGTTGAAATGAATATGTGGTTAAAATTATATTGACCTGAGATAGAGATACAAACCAAGATGAAATCACATGGTCAATATCACATTTCAGGTCCATGTATGTAGCTTAGGGGTGTCACAATACGCCAAGAGTGTATCACGATATATTGCAATACAGAATGAATATATTGCGATACATATCCCGATATATTGCGATAGGAAGGATGTGCTCAGTTTTATAATAGTTTGTTGTCAGAATGTTATCAAACTTAATCATATATAAAATGGATTACATAGATTTTAGATTTTTGTCAAACCAACCATCGATTACAAAATTTGAACTATTAAAAGCCTGCTTTATGCTTATTGGCATATCTGTTAGAATTTGTAGTAATTTGCAAAGTTAAAACACCAAGCAGATACATAAAAATATGCTTTTGAAAATATTGCGATACAGCAATATTTAATCTCTGTATTGTGGTACGATACGATATAAACCGTGTATCGCGATACACCTGTTTTCTGATATATTGTGACAGCCCTATATGTAACACATAGTTACATTAGACATAAAATTATTGTGCTTTAAACATTGAAAATTAAGGAGTGTAAGCGAAACACCAAGAGAACAGAACTGCTTTTGACAGAGGTGGCATTACAATTAAAGTGATGTCATAATTGAATATTGACCTCATGTTTTTAAAATTAGTAACACAGAGTCAATATTGCAAATTGATTGAACCCATAAGAATGTAGAAAAACGTGATGTCATCTAATATTAAATCGTATTTCCAGAGAACCTGTAGGGTCAATGCTGTAATTTGTTAACCATATTTCAGTTAATCTAAAACCAAACAAGTGTTGGGTTCCTTAGCAAAATGAGTTGATTCTGTTGATGACAGGACCAATAGTCTTCACAAGGATCATGATGAGTGAAGCCCTTAATGTGTATTGTAACAAGACTGGGGAGGGCAACTCTGTGATCAAATCTTCTACATGTTACATAACCGGTAAAAATTGTCCGTTAGAGCAACATTTTTCATTTTTCTTGTGCAACCAATTTTAGTGTAAATTCTGATATTTGTATAGCAAAGACATATGAAATCTTGAATCTGTTACTATCTAAATTTCTATAGTTCTGTTTGAAAGTAATATAATCTTAAATTTGCAGTAATTTGAATCACAATAAGCACTTAACAATCATATGACCACGTGCGGAAATGATGAGGTGACCATTGTTAAACCAGTTTTAGAAATCACTTAAGTATTGATTGATAAGGGTTTAAGCTCTGATCATGCTGTAAGGTACAGCTGAGAATTAACAGGTATTTAGTGGCAATAACACATTGGTAGACTCACAATCATGCATGCTTTACTGTTGACAGAGGGAGGTGTAAAGTCAGTCGGTACCACGACCTCAGTGCTGCTAAAGACTTCAAACCAGAGCCAGACTCTTTCTTCTACGTCCTAGAATACAACCCCAAAACCAAGAGGCTGGCGACCACACAAGGGGAGATTCGGGTGGGACAGAGTCATCAGGTAGGTGTACAACTAGAGATTGGTGACCACAAAAGGGGAGAGTCGGGTGAGAGTCATCAGGTAGGTAACCAATTAGAGACTGGTGACCACACATGGGGAGAGTCAGGTGGGATAGGGTGATCAGGTAGGTGTACAACTAGAGAGTGACAACCATATAAGGGGAAATTTAAGTGGGACAGAGTCATCAGGTAGGTAACCAACTAGAGACTGGTGACCACATAAGGGGGGAGTCTGGTGGGATAGGGTCATCAGGTAGGTAACCAACTATAGACTGGCGACCACATAAGGGGTGATTCGGTGGGATAGGGTCATCTGGTAGGTAACCAACTAGTGACTGGTGATCACATAAGGGGGGAGTCGGGGGGGATAGGGTCATCAGGTAGGTAACCAACTATAGACTGGCGCCCACATAAGGGGTGATTCGGTGGGATAGGGTCATCAGGGAGGTAACCAACTAGAGACTGGTGATCACATAAGGGGTGATTCGGTGGGATAGGGTCATCAGGGAGGTAACCAACTAGAGACTGGTGATCACATAAGGGGTGATTCGGTGGGATAGGGTCATCAGGCAGGTAACCAACTAGAGACTGGCGACCACATAAGGGGGGAGTCGGCTGAGATAGCGTCATCAGGCAGGTAACCAACTAGAGACTGGCGACCACATAAGGGGAGAGTCTGGTGGGATAGGGTCATCAGGCAGGTAACCAACTAGAGACTGGCGACCACATAAGGGGGGAGTCGGCTGAGATAGGGTCATCAGGCAGGTAACCAACTAGAGACTGGCGACCACATAAGGGGAGTTTAGGGTGGGACACAGTCATCAGTTAGGTCAGGGCTTTTTCTAGGGTCTCTCAGGGGCCAATATACGGCCCCATTCCCAATGAGATTTAGGCTTCATTTTTCCCAATTTCAAGATTTTTTTCCAAAGTCTGGTGATATTACACATTTGGACCTAAAAACATGTTTTATGACCAAAATAAAAATTTCAGAACAAAAAATACAATGTACACGTTATCGTTGGTTGTTGATGGACGACAGGAAAAATGTACTCTTTTGGTATGAAAACACAAAGCGTCTTCTTGATCTACATACACAAAGTCACCGGAGAGTTTGAAAGTAGAGTATTTCAGTAAGCGCCTTTACCAAGCATCTAATTGGCCTTGTGTTGTTGATCAGTTGATGCGTTCGATAATGTTTGAAGCTGTTGGTCATGTGCTCCCATAATGCCAAGTATTATGTGAAATCAATAAGAAAAAGCGATGCAAGCCAATGCAGAAAACGCTTTCTTCATAAAGTCGGGTACTTTAGATCCTGTGGAATCGGAACCGGATGTTGCAGTTCAAAATGACCCGCGTCAGACGGCAGGCCCATCAGGTGCTGACAATCCCTCAGGCCCCAAATCTCCTGAACGGACACCTAGTTATGATCCTGCTAGCGCATGTGAATCAAGTGATTCAGATGATGGTGAGTCGTTGTCGGATTGCATAAAAGTCGACAGACGGACTTTTGATTCCAATCGGTATGAGTTTAATCACCAATGGCTATACTGGAGTGCTTATATGAATGGATATGGTGAGTCGTTGTCGGATTGCATAAAAGTTGACAGGCAGACTTTTGATTCCAATCGGTATGTGTTTAATCACCAATGGCTATACTGGAGTGCTTATAAAAATGGATAAATTTGCAAATTTTGTGTGATGTTTTCTACAGATAGCCCGAAATGGATACTGGAGTCCAACTCGGAAGTCACCCAACAAGGAAGCTTGTTAAACACGAGTCAAGTGAAAGTCACAAGAAAGCTTGTGAGAAATTTGCAGAATGTCACTCTAAAGTAATCAAACCTATCAGTAATTGAGCAGCTTGTGTCGAAAGACAGTAAAGAGAGAGAAATATTAAAAAAAGTGTTCAGAACTGCGTATTTTATTGCAAGAAAGCGATGGGCCGAAACAAATTTTGAGGATTTTGCTAAATTTGTCGCTTCCCTTGGTGTTGAGGACAAACAGCATCATCCTCAATTTGCACCCACAAATGCAACATACCTATCTGATACCTCAGTTGTAGAGTTTATTGACATAATTGGTGAATATATCGAAAACCAGGGACTGTTGTCAATTAGAAATGCCGACTACTACACAATACTTGCTGATGAACAAAACAGGGAACAACTCAGCATTTTTGGAAAATGGATTTGTAGGGAAGGTCAAACTATACCACCAGTTGATCATGTCCTAGGATTAATTAATGTTGGAAAAACAGACAGCGAGTCTTTATTACAGGCCATACAGCAGTTTCTTTTAGCCAAGAACTTGGATGTGTTGAGGTGCAGATTTGTTGGCTTTGACGGCACAAACACTATGAGTGGTGAAACCTCAGGTAAGTAATAAATTTGACTGCTGTTTATAACATTTCTATTTAAAAATATCCATTTATAAATGTATCTACTTTTAGAATAATTCAAACTGTCTGTTTGCATCAATGATGTCACTTAATATTCAATGATTATTCATCAATGAAAAAATGTATTTGATATTATTTGGAGGGAAACCCTGAGCTACTTTGACTCCGACTGACGGCCCTAAGGGATATAATATCCATAATTTATTCAGTCAGAATTCAGTAATGCTAATATTATTTTTTTATTGTATCATTTTAGGTTTACAAAGAAGAATGAGGAATCTTTCTCCAATGTTGTTGTACATGAATTGCCGAAGCCATCGCTTGGCGTTATGTCTGAAACATTTAATGAAAATGTATCCAGTCTTGGTTGAAACATCTTCGCTAGCCAAGTGTTCGCTTCGTATACACTCCACTTACCCTTGGCGGATATAGCTGTGTTTTCATAATTCCCTCCACTGCCACCTAGCGGATATACAGAGTTATCGTTCTTCTCCCAATAAACTTTTAACCAATCAGAATGACCGTTACATACACAAGCCATCGGCATGTTGACAAAAGCATGTGTATGTGGAGACGGAGTATAAATGACAGAGCAATATAGAAACAATCCAAAGGCAGCACTCATATTTTCCCAGGTCATCATTTACATGTGGCACGAGGTCAAGGATTTCCACCAACTGATTTAAAACTCCAGAAGTTTCCCCAAAGATCGTGCGTCTACTTTTTGGGAGCAAAATACTCTGACATAAACGACAACGTGCTTCCGTACAGGGCGTCGCCATTACTGTTTTCCATCGTCAACAGCGCTATAGTTAAGACGCAATTTCATTGGATGCGAGCGATTGGCACCGCACGAAAATTTGAAGGCTCAGTAAACACGTCTATATCCGCCAAGGGTAAGTGGATTGTATACGAAGCGAACACTTGGCTAGCGAAGAGGTGGTTGAAACTGATGAGGTACTTTTGGCGATATGGAAACTTTTTCATTTTTCCCCAAGGAGGTTTACTGTCTTTAAACATGTCCAAGAAGTGTATGGATGTCAGCCATTGAATGTGATCAGGGCTGCAACAAGGTGCTTGTTTCGTGGCCGGGCATGTGTCTGCTTCATAGACAGATATGAAGCAATACTCGATACGCTCGACACCTTTTACCAAGTACGGAAGGAGCCAGAGGTATTTGTGCTTCGTGCTAGTATCACAAACAGAGGTGTGGTTGCTATGATTCTGTTATTGTCTTATGCCTTAATACTTGCAAGGTCCAAAGATTTGCTTTGTGGACATTTAGAGTAAAGTGAAAGCAACCACCAATGAACTTGAAACCCTGATTGGTATTCTTCAGGCCCCTGGTTACCACAACCTGGTATTCTTCAGGCCCCTGGTTACCAGAACCTGGACATATATTTCGCCAAAGTTGACAGCCTGTTTCAGGAAATAGTTGACGGAACGGATCTCCAAATGAGAAGGCGCAGAGACTTCCAACGCCACAATATATCACCAGCTGTGTGTTTGGAAACCGTTGGTGTCCCTCTTATCAATAGCCGAATTGGTGAGTTGACTGGCGCCTTTGTCGGTCATCCTGTATTCGCAGCATTTAAAGCTCTGGATCCGAGATGCCTACCACAGCAGTTAGATGCTCTTCCAGACTATGGACAGGTAAAAGAAATATCTAAACTAATCTTATTTGATTATGAGAAAACTAATTTATTTATCCTATTAATGATTATCTATACTGGAACAGTCAGCATACTAGTATATTATGGTATACTATAGATAAAAAAAAAAGTGAACTTCTTTGGTCACAGTAAATATGCTTTTTCGAATTCTCAAGTCACTGGAAGTCAGATATTAAGAGTGCTACATTAAAAGTTTTTAATTTCACATCCTAACCGACAGATATTCAGACCCTTGGGAATCACTATGCAACCCCAAAGGAAAACCATATCAAAGGCCATGTAACAAGGTGTGGGCCAGACATTGACCCTTTGGATGTGCTGAAAACAGAACACACGGGTTCCAAACACCAGATGTATATGCTGAGGTAAAAATAATATTGAAAAGTACATTGATGCTACATTAAATTGAATACTTCAGTTTTGTGTCTGGAAATGTATATCTTTTAAGTTTGACATAGTTCATGCTAAAACAACTTTACTGTAAGGATCGTTTTTAACTTTGTTCCTATCATTGTTTTTCTGACTGTTGGGTTTCACTGTTTTGTAACTAACATGTTTATAATAAGATGAATTCTTCCATTGTTCAGTTTACAGGTCTCGGCATGCAGCAGACCATTCCAACTTGTGACTTCAGGCAGACTGGAGAGTGCCTTACTCCCCAAGACCTCCTTTTATCCCCCGGGAGGAATGATGTTATGGGGAACTGTTTTCCAAGAGCATCCTCCCTACTAGAACTGATGAACATTGTACTAACATCAACAGCCTCTGTGGAAAGAGGCTTCAGTATGATGAAAGGACTGTGTACTCCTATTCAGAGCTGTTTAGCACAGGGACATTTGTCCAGTCTGATGCTAATTTGTGTTGAGGGTCCTTCTGACTTGACTGATGAGGCCCTAGACTCTCTGGTCAATAAGTTCAGGAACAAAAAATCTAGAATCCTGCCTTTGTATTCAAATATAGGAAATAAAGAAAATTTGAATGAAAATTTTGTCAATATATTGTCTTTTATTGAAGGAAATATTTTCTCGATATGTCGATGATTTTTCCAAATTTCACTCCAGGGCCTTTTCCCAATTTACCTAGAAAAAGCCCTGTAGGTGTACAACTACATAAGGGGAGATTCGGTGGGATAGGGTCATCAGGTAGGTAACCAACTAGAGACTGGTGACCACACATGGGGAGAGTCTGGTGGGACAGGGTCATCAGGTAGGTAACCATCTAGAGACTGGTGTTCACATAAGGGGGGAGTCGGTGGGATAGGGTCATCAGGTAGGAGTACAACTAGAGACTGGTGACCACACATGGGGAGAGTCTGGGGGGATAGGGTCATCAGGTAGGTAACCAACTAGAGACTGGTGACCACACATGGGGAGAGTCTGGTGGGATAGGGTCATCAGGTAGGTAACCATCTAGAGACTGGTGATCACATAAGGGGGGAGTCGGTGGGATAGGGTCATCAGGTAGGTGTACAACTAGAGACTGGTGACCACACATGGGGAGAGTCTGGTGGGATAGCGTCATCAGGTAGGTAACCAACTAGAGACTGGTGATCACATAAGGGGGGAGTCTGGTGGGATAGGGTCATCAGGTAGGTAACCAACTAGAGACTGGTGA